>NC_022015.1:8043161-8044325 GCF_000317375.1 Microtus ochrogaster | reverse complement strand
TGGGGTCTGGGTGCACTCCCATAGTGACAGACACAGAGTGGGCTCAGGAGATGAGGGTGTCTGGCCTGTGTGCACACGTACCTGTTTGCCGCTGAAGGTCTTCCCTGCTGCCAAGAAGCCAAATGAGGGGAAACACTTCATACCAAACAGCCAGGAAAAACGATCCTTGCTCAGGGGCAGGAAGTGGTTCCTCTATAATCCTGGCTTTATAGGACCAAACTCTCAAAGATTATCTTGAAAATAGCTCACATTCTAAACCATGGTGAGGGACCTTAGGAAGGTAAAAGATGGGTGTGGGAGAGTAGCCAGGGAGCTGCGACCATGGGCATGGTTCCTGGCACCTCAGTTCTGATTATGGGAGAGCCTGGCATCATCCGTGCTGTTAGCAACTAAGTCACTGGCTGTGAGCAGTTGGGCCTTTGCTTCTGCTCGCCTCGCTGTACCTGCCTCCCACAGGTGGCTTCAGGAGCTAAGGGTCATGCATCACACACACTGGGTTCCACAACTATGCACCCAAGGATGACTAAAATATGGTCTCTTCTGTCCTGGAGCCCAGAGAAGACAGTGGGGGAGGGGAAGGTAGTGTGAGCGGAAGGAAGCTCACTGCAGTTTGCTGAGTCCTTTGATAGGGGCATGAAGAGAGGGCTGTGCTATTTAGCTCTGAGAGGTCAGCGCAGCATCCTAGAAGAACGTGACTCTCATAAATCATAAATGGACGGGGGGATGTTCTGGCCAAAAGGCTCAGCACTCTGGAAATCTAATGAGGGCTGGAGTTTGTGGGGCACGTGGGAAAGAGGCTGCTCTGGGACCAGGCTATGGGTGGAACATAGTGACTAAGGCCCCTGTAGCACATGGTGGTGCGTTGAAAATCTTATTCTGATGGCTACAAGGAGGGAGAACCTAACAATGTCAGGGAGACCTGCTAGACAGCTAGTATGCTGGTGTGTATGTGTGTATGTATGTATGTATGTATGTATGTATGTATGTATGTATGAATGAATGTATGTATGTATGTATGTATGTATGTATGTATGTATGTATGTAAGTATGTGTACCATGAGTAATTCTGGTCAGAAGAAGTCTCAGATTCCCTGGAACTATAGTTACAGGCACTTGTGAGCTGATAATGTGGGTGCCTGGGATCTGAGCCCAGGTCCCCTGCAA
>NC_022015.1:8023443-8043061 GCF_000317375.1 Microtus ochrogaster | reverse complement strand
CCTTCCTTCCTTCCTTCCTTCCTTCCTTCCTTCCTTCCTTCCTTCCTTCCTTTTTTTGTTTTTTTGAGACAAGGTTTCTCTGTATTTTTGGTGCCTGTCCTGGAACTAGCTCTTGTAGAACAGACTGGCCTTGAACTCACAGAGATCCACCTGCCTCTGCCTCCCGAGTTGCTGGGGTTAAAGGTGTGTGTCACCACCGCCGGGCTAACCCATCTTTCTAATCCCATGGGTTTTGCTTTTGTTTTGAGAGAGGATTTTGCTAGTCCAGGCTGGCCCAGAATGTGCAATACCTCTGCCTCAGTTTCACAAAATGCTGGGATTACAGGTTTTTGCCACTACACATGAGTATCTAAATGAAACACCATGCTGGCCTGAAGTGAGACCAGGGCGTGCATGGACAAAGACAGGGGACGCAGGTGTGTGTATGTGCACGTGTGCATGGAGGCCAGAGAAGAATCTCAGGCATCATCCTTCTTCAGGTACAATTCACTTTATTTTTAAATTTTTATTTGCTTATTTTGAGACAGGGTCCCTTACTTTCTTGGGGCTTGACAAATAGGCTAGACTGGTTGTCCGGTGAACCCCAGGGACCTGCCTGTCTCTACCTCTTTAAAGCTGGGTACATGACATGCCACCTGCCTGTCTTGTTTTTAATGTGAGTTTTGTGGCTCCAACTCAGGTTCTTCTGCTTTCAAGACAAGTCTTCCCCGGGTGAGTATTTTCCGGCCTGTGTAACTCTTTGTCGCCCGGCACTAGCTGTGTTATGTCTGATCCCTATGAACAGTGTTGGGTCCTCCTTCGTGCCACCCTCCCTTGTTTTCGTCAAGAAACAGGGGTAGATAGCTGCTCACTAGTGGTCGGATTTAATCGAGACCTGTGGAGAGAAGGCTGGTTCAGGTGGACTCCGCCTGCCCACTTGCAAACACAGCCAGTGTGTCTGGCTCATAAAGAGGCCTTTAAGCAGCCCCAGTGTTAACAAAGACTTCTTCTAAAGACCTTGCTTGAGTGGGGCAGAAGTAAAGTCAAGCTTTGTTTTCTTCTGCTTTAGGGAGCCAACTGGCAGCCAGGGGATGAGGTGTGTCTGCTGTCCAACCGGTTTTCCGTGTGTGTGTGTGTGTGTGTGTGTGTGTGTGTGTGTGTGAGAGAGAGAGAGAGAGAGAGAGAGAGAGAGAGAGAGAGAGAGAGCGCAACACTCAAGCCTGAGGGCTTTGGTGGGTGGTAGAGGGGAGAGGAAGGCTTTCCTTCATGTGTATTGGAGGCTGGCACCTTGCCTAATCTCTATTCATCTCTGGGAGATGAAGAAATGTGTTGCTCTAAGTGGTGGAGCCAAGATCTGCCCTCAGATCTGTGTGCTTTACTCTAGCTGCCAGTCATCAGAGAGCAGGGGCTGGGCATCATCCAGGCAGGTGAGTACTCCTGCAGTGAGGGTGTGGTTTAGTCATGATGGGTAGTCAGATATTCCTTCAGATCACTGTGTAGATAGCAGGTCCTGAGGGGATGCAGAAAAGGGGCCAGGATGACACTGTATTGTTTGCTCAGCCATCTGGTTGAAGTCACTTGTTTTATCTGGAGAGATAGGACAGGGTGTGGGTTGGTATAAATAGAGGCACAGAAAATAGGAGATGGAGGTTATCAGTGTAACAGCTGGTAGGACCAAGGAGCACTGAGAAGGCTTCCTCAAGGTAGGGGATAAGCAGTGTAGAGATAGGGAGCCTGTATGAATACGGGGGTCTTGAAGGTGAAGCTTGGATACTGATTGAAGAGTTCCACCAAGTTCTCTGGGAGACAAGGAGCAGCTGTTGGGTGCTTTTGACGAGTTGGCACATCAGTGATGTATATGGAAGGGGATGGGAGGAGGTGAGCTAGGACATCACTCAGCTGTGATAATGGGGATAGGAAGATGCAGACATGCTGGCTGAGTAGAACCTCAAGCGTTGCCCTGGGTAAGCGACAGTCCTGACAGAAGGAGGGAACAAACAGCCATGTGCGTGCTGTGTTGTTGAGTGTGACGGCGTACTGCCGTGTCCTCGTTCTGAAGAATGTCCAGGTATGTTTGTTCACGCAGACAATTGCTATCCCCACGACACTGGAGCCAGGTGTATGGCAGACACAAAGCTCCTTCCTGGGGTTCCCTTTGGATGTCGGTGTGATCTAAGAGGACACGTGACAAGAAAAGCATGTGAACCGCTCACAGAGTGCAGTTGCTCCCTCCAGTGTAGCTGAAGCTCTGTTCTTAAGACAGGATCTTCGCGGATGCTCTGGTCAGATGGGCTGTCCAGAGGCGTAGAGTTTAGACATCTACGCCAACCTACTTAGTTTATAGGCAAGAGGAATGAGTGTTAGACAAGTTGGGGGATTCCTTCCAGCTGTTTGTCATGCTCTCTGAGGTCTCCACGCTTCCAGCACTCCTGTCCCATGTCATGTTGGCTTTGCTGTGTGGTCAAGCCAGCTTTTCCAGACTGCTTGCTATCTTGGGTGGGTGAAAATGGGCTCTGCAGGCAGGGGTGAAGCTTAGTTGGAGAGTTCTTGCCCGGCACGCACAAAACCCTGGGTGACTGATCCTAGCACTCAGAAGGTGAAGGCTAGGTCATTCTTGGCTACATAATGAGTTTGAAGTCAGTCTGGACTGCACAAGATCTTGTCTCAAAACGGGGGATGGGGGAGGATGAGGAAAGGGTAGATGGACTGGCAAAGACCCCACATTAGGGGTTCAAGGCAGCTTTGACTGGCCTCAGGTCTTCATCAGTTCCTCAGTGGTGGCAGCTTTCTCATAGGGCCTATTTCTTAAGACCCAGTTTTATGAGGAGCAAGAAGTTGCTACTTTTGAAGGCTTTTCTTTAGGTCCCCCAGCTCTGGCTAAGCACCCATGGTGTGGCTGCAGGTTCAGTTCACTCCATTGGCGAATGCTTGGGTTTTCAAGGGTGTTAGCGAGGTGGGCAGTGACCACAGCCCATTTGTAGGAGATGCCTGCTGGGCTGAGCCTGAACGAAATGTGTCCCAGAGTGGAGGCCTGCCAGCACCTGCCAGCTGGAGGAAGGCCATGATTCTGGCTGGACGCTGGGAAGGTAGAGAAATTGGATCTTTACTCAAAATCTTTTTTAAAACAGTGTTTGTTTTATAAAGTTATTCATGTTCCTTGTGAATTTAGGCAATGTAGATAAGCAATAAGGAGAAAACAAACACCTCGTAATCTTGTTAACTCAGAAATAGTCACTGTGGAATTGGGGGGGGGGCTTCTGAGGCAGCATTCTACTTTATAGCCCAGGCTTTCCTGTAATTTACTATGTAGCTCAAGCTAGCCTGAAACTTGTGTTACTTCTACCTTAGCCTACCAAATTGCCAGCATTATAGATGTTGTTTCTAGATCTGTGGGCACGAGTCAACAAAAATGGGATAACATGGTATATTGTTATGTTTTTTTTCTTTACGTAAGTATAAGAAAATTTTTGTGGTGAATTGATACTGCATCATCAGTTTTAATAGCAGCATACTAATTCACCATGCAGTTTACCATGCTTTACTGGCTATAATGGATGAGATCTGGGGAAAGGAGTTTGGATAGAGCATTTTTATTGCAGTAACTCACTGTGATGCATGCTCAGGCTGAGTAAAACTCTAGCCTCAAAGCTTGCATATTGTTCTTTTTTTTTTTTTTCCTTTTGAGACAGAATTTCTCCGTGGTATCCTGGCTGGCCTGGAACTTACAAGGTAGACTAGGCTGTCCTCCAACATGCAGAGATTCTCCTGCCTCTGCCTCCCAGGTACTGGGATTAAAGACATCACTTATAATCACTTAATTCTTAGAGTCTCACTATGTAGCCCTGACTATGTAGATCTGGCTGGCCTTGAACTTGTGGTCTTCCTGCCTCTGTTTTCCTGGTGCTGTGACTACAGATGTTCATGAGCCACTGAGCTAGTCTGTAACTTCTGTGTGAGTTCAAAATTACAAATGGATTTAAGTAAATGCTTACTTAAGTGAGGAGTGATGCCTCATGCCTGTGATCCCAGGACTTGGAAGTCTGAGGCAAGGGAATTGCCAAGAGTTCAAAGTTAATCTAGGCAGCATCATGAGTTCCAGGCTAGCCTGGTCTATAGAGTAAGACCCTGTCTCAGAATCCCCTCCCCTTTCTCCATGCTTACCTGCAGCCCTGGTGGGAAGTGGGCCCTGATGTCAGTAGGAGTGTCCCAGGACCTCAGATACTGAGTGAGTAACAAAGCTTGGGCTGGGCCCTAAGGAGAGGGGAGGATTAGGAGAACAGGCTGCAGTGGGGACTTCACTAAGGTTGAGCAGGGCCTTTTTCATACAATGGCTAGGAAGACTCATGTCCTGTAATGAGGCAGAGTGGACCGTGGGCTTGGAGTGAGACTGGGAGCCTCCAGCACAAAGCCTGGGCTCCATGGGGTGACACACGCAGTCTCAGTGTCTGTCCCCCACTCTATATCTGATGGAATGGATGCTTCTCTTGGGTCCATCACCCTCCAGGCATGGTTAGAACACCTGGTGTTTCTGATGGGCGTAATGCCTGGGCTCCTTTCTGTCATTTCATGAGCCCTTGGCTGTGGTTTCTGCTGACTTTAATATTCGGCCAGGGTTGGTAGCTCTGTGCTTAGGCTCTAAAATTGTCCCCTTTATTTTGGGCTTGGTATAGCACATGCCTTCAGGAGGGATACAAGGGAAGCCACTGTCCTCACCCCTACTGCTGCCTGGGAGTGTGAGATGACAGCTGATGCCATGCAGGTGACCTGGTGGTCCCTCTGTGGGTCTAGGGTTGGGTTCTGGTGCCATGCATCTTGTCACTTAGAGCACCTCAGTCAGTGACTTCCTAGTTGCTGAGTGCTGCCCATTCAGGAGGAACAAGCACCGACTGACCTGTCTGAGGGAGTTGGTAGATTAGAGGGAGACCTTGGCATTCCCTAAGTCTCCAGGTACTGTATGTAGACCAAAGACTGCTTTCAGATGTGGTTATACTCCAGCCCCAACAGCAAGCGTGTAAGGCAGGCAGGCCGGTCAGAAGTGAGGTTGGGGTGGGGATGGGGTGGCAATGGAGACCCTTTTGTCGTGGCCTGATGTTTCCCATTTTCCAGGCGTTTCTGAAGAGCCAGTTGCAAATCCCAGCATCCTAGTGCCTACTCTGCAGAGTGATTAGAAAAAAGGGCAGAGACAAAATTCACAAATATTCCTTTTATCTTTTTGCTTTGTTTTGTTTTGAGATAGGATCTCTCTATTATGTAGCTCTGGCTGTCCTGGAACTCACTATGTAGACCAGGCTGACCTCGAACTCAGAGACTCATCTATCTGCCTGCCTCCTGAGTACTGGGATTAAAGGCATGTACCACTACAACTAGCCTTGCATTTTTATTTTGATGTTTCGAATACTTACCTTTATCACCAACTTCTTGCTAGGTTCTAGGAAAATGTCTTCAAATGCCTCAACTGTTCAGCTGAACCTTGGGTGTCCCACTGTAACTGGGTCGATAGCAGCTGTAGTTACGGCAACCATAATAGTTCATGTTTACCAAGTGCATGCTATAGGAACTTCCCCACAGTCGGAGCTTACACCCTGTGGAATGTTTCCCTTCAGAAATAAAAGGGAAAACAAACAACAACAATAATTTAAAAACCCTCCCCACCCATTGCTCAAACCCATCATGGTACCAGTGTCCAGTAGACTCCTGTTTATCTGTTATATTGACCAAGGATATGGGCAATTCCCCTCTATGCCAGGAGATAAAAAATAAATATGAACTGGGCCACTCAACCCTCTATACAAATAAGGTGATGTGCTCAGCCTCCTGCATTACTAGAGGAAATCCACACGGCTGAAGGTCACACGGAATGTGAACCTTGACCCATATTAAGACTCATTTGTTTTTCTTTATTAAGAAATAACAATTCTGAGGGCAATTGGTAGAGTGCTTGTCATTCGTGCAGCATGCCCTGAGTTCCATCCCCTGAGCTGCATGGCGCTGCTGGCCTGGCCTGTAATCCTAGAATTTGGGAGATGGAGGCAGGAAGACTAAAGTTTAGAAGTTGTCCTCAGCTTCGTCGTGAGTTTGAGCTAGACTGGGGTGTATGCTTGGATCAGAAGAGATCAGGGAGGCCATTTGACACCACATCATTGCGTCTGCACTCCCCTTGACAAGTGGCAAAGACTATCATTCTTAGGTAATTATCAGAAAGAAAAGCCCAGGAGGAACACATTTCAAATTCTGCAGGAGTGATTGCTGCTGCATTTCCTCATCCTGCCTTTTTACATTTTGGCAAATGTGAATTTCATAAACTTGGGATCATTTTACACATAGGATTTACTTAGTTAGGTATTCACCTTTTTATTTTTGAGAGATGGTCTCATTTTGTCACCTAGGCTGAGGCTGACCTTGAAATCATGGCAATTCTGCCTCAGCCTCCCAAATGCTGGATTATAGCATTCGCCACCATTCCAAGTTACTCATATGGTTTTGTTTTTTAGTGTTTTTTAAGGGTTTATTCATTTTATGTGTCTGAATGTATGTTATGTACTGTGTGCAGTGGCTGGTGCCCACAGAGGCTGGAGGATGGTGTCAGGTCCCCTGGGTCTGATGCTATACAGATGGTTGTGAGCTGCTGAGTGGATGCTGGGAACTGAACCTGGGTCCTCTGCAAGAGCAGTCAGTGCATTTAATTGCTTCTTCAATCAGTTGTGGATCCCTGTCTCCCCTTCTTCCCCCATTAATCTCTCTTCTGCAACATGATTTCCTGGACTGTGGAGTGGGGCACTTTTCTAATTAATACTCAGTCCTTGGACCTGGGATTGTTTTTATTGTTTTTTGTTTGTTTGTATTTTCAGTTTTATAAGTGACAGTGTTATTGACATGCTTGTCTTTGTGACTATCTTAGATTGATTTGTTTAGAAGTTGCTTTCTCAGGACCAGGATATCAGCATCCAATAAAACATTGTCTGTTGAGTTTTTGATTTTTACTGTGGTGGAGCTTGGAGGGGATTATTATCCTCATGGCTTGTTTATAGAAGTGCCGTTTTTGTAAGACAGCGAAGGAGAATTTCTTTAATGGGGGGGGGCAGCAGGGGCATGTAGATTGATGTTTTGTAGTGTCCCTTGCCTCAGCCCCCAGTGTAGAGGCTCAGGATAGGTACTGAATGCCCCCTGTTCAGGCTTAAACTTCTTTTTCCCTTTGACAGATTGATGCTTAGTTAGTTTACTCACTGTCTCTGACTCCATTCTGGGCACATTCTGCTTTATCTGAAGAACCTCTTAAAGTATGTTAGTCAACTCAGCTTAGAAATAATAAATAAGTCAAACTGGCTTTTTTTTTTTTTTAAAAAAAAGGCAAGTTAAGGTCTCTCTGTTCTCTATGTAGCCCTAGAACTCATTATGTAGACCTGGCTTGTAATACACAGATTTCCATCTGCCTCTGCCTCCTGAGTGCTGGGATTAAAGGCCTGCACTACCACACCTGAGTACCTGGCTGTACAGCACTTCTCTCTCTCTCTTTTTAATGATTATTTTAATTTTGTTTTATATACATTGGTGTTTTTATCTGCATGTTGGTCTGTTTGAGGGTATCAGATTACCTGGAACTGGAGTTAGACAATTGTAGCTGCCATGTGGGTTTTAGGAACTGAACCTGGATCCTCTGGAAGAGCAGTCAGTGTTCTTAGCGACTGAGCCATCTCTCCAGCCCCTGTATATCACTTTTTTTAAAAAAATATTTTTTTTTATTTATTATGTATCCATTGTACAAGAAGAGGATGCCAGATCTCATTCTAGATGGTTGTGAGCCGCCATGTGGTTGCTGGGAATTGAACTTGGGACCTCTGGAAGAGCAACCAGTACTCTTAACCTCTGAGTCATCTCTCCAGCCCCTGTACATCACTTCTTAAAGAAAATTTGGTTGACTCTGTTTGACTCTTGGGCCCACCCTGGGAGTCTGGCATGCTGACACTGATTGGTAGCTTGATGACATGAGATGTGGTTTTGTCCTTGGAGAGATGCTGGTCAGCAGTGTGTTCCATGTGTTGTGATAGAGTGTGTTTTCATGTGTTGTGATGTGCAGAGGTGAATAGTATGCCTAGTGGTGACTGGTCAGCCCAGAAGAGTATGGGACCATCATCTCCATTTCTCAGAATTATTATTATTATTAATTATTATTCCCACCCCTATTACTACTGTGAGATGAGGTCTGGTTCTGTTGCCTAGGGTGGCTCCAATTCCTGTGTTTAGGTGATCCATCTGCCTTAGCTCCTCGTGCAACTGGCACTATAGATACATGCATCGTGCCTGGAACTATTATAACTTTACTAATGCAGCCTGAAACCTATCGAGGCCTACATTGCTAACGAATCATGATAAATGCTTTGCCCACCTGCTAGGTCTGCTGGGAAGCCACTGACTTCAACTTAGATTCATGTGGCTGTTTTGAGTCCAGAGAGTCAGACTGTTAAGGTGCTTCCTTCTCTTTCTCTTTAATATTATATTTCTCTTCAATTTGGTCTCATTGTATTGCCTATGGCTGCCTTTAGCTATAGCTGAGTATGACCGAAAATGCCTGATCCTTCTGCCTTTAGTTCCCAAGTGCTGGGCGCACAGGTAAGCAGCCATGTCACACCTTGATGCCTTTGGCCCCAGTTTGAACTCTGTTTCCTGCTGACCCCACTAAGTCCTGTGCTTCTGTAGTCTGGTGGTAGGCTGCCAGTGATCTTGAGGGGAAGGGAGATGGGGGAGAGACTGTTCCAGGTGGTGAGCTGCTTCAGAAGGACCAGAATCTCCTCTCCCATCACCTGCACCCTTACACCCACCAAACCCTTATAGTTTTCTTCCCTTGACCCATGAGTGAAGTCTGCTGGGTTTCTGGTATATCAGAGGCCACCAAGAAGGTTATCTCTCCTTTTCTTAAATTCCTTTTTGTTTCTCTCTTCCTCCCTTTTTCTTCCCCTTTCTCTTTCTCTTCTTTCCTTTCTTTTTTTTTCAACAGGGTCTTGCCATATAGCTCAGGCTGGCTTCAAATTTGTTTTGCTCCTGCCTCAGCATTTAGAGTTGATTATAGATGTGTGCCACTGTACCTGGTCACAGTCACTGTTTCTTCTGAGGCCCCAAATGGATGAGTAGTAAAGACTGACTAGACATTATAAATGCCCAGGCATAGGTGGCCATGGGAGGTCTGTAGTAGCAAGCTGCAGTAACGACACAGCTGGACATGGCCAGGTGCTGGCACACATGCTTCTGAGTACAGCATGAGTTGTGTGAGGTGTCCAAAAGGATTGGAAGTCTCTGAGCCTGGAGATTGCAGGCCATTCCCGCTGCCTGCACACACAGGCATTCATGGTGGAGGGGCAAGGGTGTGCCGGGTGGCTTTGGGCTTTGTGGCTCTTTTCAAGACTGGAAACAGTGTCCTTCAGCTGCTAAAACAGTTTTCTTTCTTGGTAAGCAAGAAGCACAAAGCAGCCCTTCAGAAAGGGTGGGCAGGAACTTCTGACCCTGTGTCCAGTTAATCTAATGCAACCCTGGGGCAGGCTCCCAGATTGCCTGGCAGAAGCAGAGCTGGACAGCTGTACCCAGAGGTCTCCTGGGGGACAGAGAGCAGTGGTAAGCCCTTCCCTGAAGGCTGTGAGTCTGCAGATAGCCAGGAGGGAGTGCTGGGCCAGCCCCCAACTTGCTGGGCTGGGCCTGGAACAGCCTTTTACCTACAGCCCATGGGGCTGCTGGAACACCTTGAATGCTGTGGGCTGTCTAGATCTGCTTCGAGCAGTTCCTCTCCTTGTGTCTGGGAGGAGAGAGAGGCAGATCTCTGTCGAATGAGTGTTGCAGGGATGAGGCCACCTCACCCCAAGGTGGCCTTGGGAAACCCCTTGGTATTCTAAGCCTCCATCCATTAGCGCTCAGAGGATGTCTTCTGAGCGGAGCCTTGTAGCTCTCCTTCCTTGGCCTGCACCAGGTCATGGTTGGTGTTTTGGTTTGGCTTGGACTAAACATAATTCTATCTACTCTCTTCCTTCCCTTTCTCCATTCCTTTCTCGCCTCTTCTTTTTGCCTCTTTCCGGTTTGCCCCTGAGGCCCTAAGAGAGCCTGAGAGGTGGTTAGACAGGTATTGCCTTCTTCATCCTCAGATGCTCCCTTTCCTGTGCAGGAAACAAGACACAAGGATGTATGTAGAGTTTGATGTTAACCTTGGTTGTGTGCTGGTTGAGGCAGGAAGTGGCACATGTGAGTATCAGATTACAGTGTCCAAACCATCCTGGCACAAGCGTTTGTCTGGAGAGTGCCTGTGTGTTGGGGAACAGGTATGAGAGGTGGGAAGTGGGCACAAGAGTTAGGCTTTAGGGTTCTTTCTCTGGGATTTTGGGTGCTGTGGGAGCAGTACTCCCTGGGGCTTGGGATGTTCCCTGGCCAGGTTGATGCATGCCGTGCTGCAGCTTTGAGGGCTGGACGGCCTGAGGGCTAGCAGACCTTCATTGTCCCCTCCCTTCCCACCTAGCCAAGGTTCATGATGATGGGCCCCTGCCAGTTCTTGGCCACCCAACTCAGGGTTTTTGAACCACTCGAGTTGTTGTTGTTGATTGCCTTTGCTATAGAAAAGCTGGAGCATGTTTGGGAAAGCCTGATGTCAGCTGGGGTGGGCCGGGGGCTGGCTGGGGCTGGCCCCGACAAACTGCTGTTTAGGGGCAGCTGGAGAATCTGTGCTCTAATGAGAACGCTCTTTCCTAAACTTTAACCAGCAGAGCCACTGAAGCGTTTGCGGTTAATAACGTACTTGGCGAGTTGCTGAGCTGAACTTTAACAGGCGGTTTAAAAACCCAAGGTAGGGAATTTAACAAGTAGGTCACTGAGAGCACGTGTGTCCTGGAGTGATTTCCGTCTCTGACTTTGTGCTGACTGGGGATTCTGCTGGCTCTTCTCCAGGAGGTGGTTATCCCGATGATTTGTCTCTGAAAAGTAACAATGTACAGCCTCCGTGCTGATAAACCGGGGAGCTGTTTGAGAACTCGGTGAAGCCACGGAGTGCTACAGCTCTTCCAGAGCGGGGCAGTCCAGGGAAGGAGACTTCTGTGGAGAAGGGAGTCAAGGAGACAGATTCATGATGTCCCTGCTGTAGCAGGCATGGGCAGCAGCACAATCCTGGGTCAAAGCTTAGGATGTCCCAAGCAGGGTGTGGCTGGCCCCTTGAATAAAGCAGGGAGTGGAGTTACTGATCAGATATCTGAGATGACAAAGTCCTTCTGAGGAGTTTGCTTTAGAAAAGAGAAAAGATTAAAAAAAAAAAAAACAGAATGGAAAATTTAAGGGAGCTGAAACAAAGGCTCCCCTTGGATTCTGAGCCATGTATGTCACTGTTGGAGACGCACCAGTGGGGAAGGTTTGGGGTTCAGTCAGGTCTCGCTACACACTCTGGTTAGTGACTCCAGGTGTCTCAAAGCCTTCTTGCTCTTCCTGGGACCCTGGTGGCCTTGTGCTTTATAGTGTGAGGTCCCAAGGTTGGACTCTGACTCATGTCTGTATCTTTCAAGATGTAGATTAGTAATATACATTAGATATATACATTAGTACTGTGCAGCATGAGCACACACATGCATATACACACTTATGCATCTATATATATACATACTCATAAACATATATGCACATGCATATACCCTCATGTATCTACACATATACATACATGCTCACATATATATGGAACACACATGCACTCACTCAGGCTTCTACACATACACATCGTGATACACACATGCATACACATGCACCCACATACTCATGTTACTGCACATATGCATATTCATACATACATACACACGCACACACGTGCATATCTCTTGCCATGATTTGATTTTCACTATCTTCAGATTTTTCTTCAACCTTTTTGTACACCTTCATTCCTATGTGTTTGAAAGAATAGCATGTGACAAGTAGGCTATGCCCACTGGTTTTGCGTGTACTTTCTCATAACTGCTCAGTGAAGTAAATGCTGTTACCATAATGCTCTTCTTTTTCAGGTGAAAAGAAAAAGTAGTAGAAAAAGAGCTAAAGATTCTGTCCCTTGTGTGTATATTTCCAGCACCCTGGAACTGGGGTAGAAGTTTTGCTGTAAATTGGGGCTAGCCTAGGCCACACAGTGGAGTTTGAGATCACAACAGTTTGTAGCTATCCTGGGGTGCAAGAGAAAAACTGTTTCCTGGGACTTGAATACAACTCAGAGGTTATGAGGGTATGGAGAAGTTGGTTCTCAAGTATTACTGTAGAAGTTTAAAGTAGGGCAGCTGTTGTAGAAAACAGTCTGGGGCTCCTCAGACATCTAAGCTGAATCATCATGTGGTCCAACAGTTCCACATCTAGGTATAGACTCAAAGGAATTGAGAGCAGGGCTCAGGTCGTTGTGCACCAATTCTCTTGCAGCGTGCAGTAGCCCAGAGATGAAAAGGGTCCAAGTGTACATCAGCAGGTGAGCGATAAACAAAATGTGACATTGACGTACAATTGAATGTCATCTGCCACCCCATACAAGAAGGAAATACTTCACAGTATTTCATCCACAGCATGGACCAATGCAAAGACACTGTGCTAAGTGGAATAAGGCAGTTACAAAGACACATACAGCAGACTACTCCATGTATTGGAGTCGCGTAGAATAGTAAATGTGTAGACACAGAGTGGATCAGATGCCCCAGGATTGGGCGAGGCGGAATGGAGAGCTGATGCTCGCTAATGGTAACAGCACCTGTCTTATCGAATGAAAACTTTTAGAAATAAGCTGGTTTGCGGCTGGAGCAATGGTTCTGTGGCTAAGAACATTTGCTACTCTGTACAGGGCCCAGGTTCACATCCCCTGCACACACATAGTTCCCTAAACGCACACAGGCATATGCACATGCATATAAAATAAATAAATCATTTTAAAAAGAAAGAGTGCTGGACCCGGGATGTGGCTCAAATGCTTGCTTGTGTTTACAGTATCTTGGGCTCAGTCCTGGACTATATAAACTAGGTGTGCTGTTGTAGGTTTGTACTTGGGAGGCAGGAAGATCAGAAATTCAGGGTCATCCTTAGCTACCGTCCAGGGACAGTCTAGTATACATAAGAACACGTATCAATAAACAAACAAATGCCAGGCCATGTTGGTACACACCTTTAATCCAGCACCTGAGAGGCAGACATAGCTGGATCTCTGGATTCATGGCTAGCCTGGTCTATAGAACAAGTTCCAGGACAGACAAGCTACACAGAGAAACCCTGTCTCAAAAAAAACCCCAAAACAAACAGCAAAACAACCTGTCAAGCCTTGTAACTGATAAAGCAGAGCACCGAGGGGGGCCTGGGCTGTAGCGGAAGGCCATGTCATTAATTCCTTTGTTTAAATGTGGAACAGCTGCCAATCAGATGCCACAATGTCCCTATTCCTGTGGACACTTTCTGCTAGACACCAGGGCTGCTAGAATCGGACACCTGTGGCCACGCCCTGTGCATTCTAGTTGGCTGTACCAACAGCTCTCTTGTCTCCCCAAGGGGAAATGGTCTTGATTTAGGCCACTAAGTACAACCATTTGTCCCCCTTTCAACTGATTGTAGCATGGACGCTGTAACTCAGTGCCCTGTGGTAAGGGGCGTTGTCCCGATGGTCCAGTGTCGGAGCTCTGCTGTTCAGAAACATTTGCTGGGGTCTCTGCAGTCCTGAAGTAGGACAGAAAAGTGTCTTTGGAGTTATATTTAGTGCTTAGCATAACATGATGGGGGAAAAACCCTAACCTTACCTCCACCATCAAAGATGAAAGAAAACGTCCTAAATTAAACAAGGTCTGAGGGATCTACAGGTACCTCACCAAACTGGAACACACGCCTCTAAAAATAAAAGGTTTGAACTCTGGGAAATACAAAATATGGCTGCTTGGTCATATGCTTCTCCTCGATGATCTGTGCCTACCACCCCTTGTTGCAGTGTCTGGGCTGCACAAGAGGACGCTCATGGCTCAGCCCCCTTCTGGGAGGCTGGGCTGGGAAGGAGGTCTTCAGACCTGGGTAGGCACGGGATGCAGGCCCAGCCTGTTTCTAGGCATGAGCGGCTGAGGAGAGAGAGCATAGCTGGGGCTCAGTCCCACTGTTCCTGTTTGGGACAGAAGGCAGAGTTAAGGTTAACTTACTTGCCCCCCCCCCCCCGATTCCCTTGTGTATTGGGGGTGGTGTCGGGCAGACACACTTTGTGCCTGGTGCCTTTGGACAACCAGAACACACTCCTGAGCACTGTCCTGCCGTTGACCTTCCAGCGGGGTTTCCTCCTGTAACACCCCGACAGTGAGGTAGATGTTACTGTTCCCAACATGCAGTGGGCCGCGCTGAGACTGAGAAGTGACTAACTTAGGCTGCACAAGTTAAATAGGTAATAATGGCAGAATCTTATTTGGACGGCAGGGCTGACTGAGAAACCTGTGGTTTGCCACCCTGGCCCAGGAGGGTGCAGCAGGGAGGCTGTGGCCCTTTCTGTCCTGGCTCTGCTAACAGCCGGTCTTCTGTGAAGTGAAGGAGGGTCGGAGGACCAAGGCTGGAACAGCACCCGACCTCTCCCAGGGCAGAAGAACAGCTGCGGATGTCCCCTTAGGGTGTGGCCAGCCGTGGGTGTGGGGCCTCTTTTCTGGGCCACTTCTTGGTTCTCCGGTTGCCTGCAGCCGTAACTGTAACCACGCTGGAGCGCTGACTGCCTGGCGGGAAGCTGAGGCTCAGTGCCTTTGCGGGGCCAGCGCAGGTGTGAGACGCAGGTGTGCTTCTCCCCTGAGACCCAGCCTCTGGTGAGCCCCTCACAACGCAGGGACCGCCTTAAGAAGCTGGGGTGCCTTCTACAGCCTTCCCGGCTTCGCTGTTGGGATTCTGCCCTTTCATCTGGACCCTCCATAGTCCTAGTGAGTGTCCGAGCCATGACTTGGGAGTTGGGTGGTTTGGGGACCTCGATGAGAAACGTTTTTTGAATGTCTGATTTCCTATAACTTGAGGGCTTTGTGTTTGGGAAGGGGGAAAGCTGTACCCAGAAAATGAGAAGGGACAGTTCAGAGAATGAAGTTCCTCAGCCCAAGGCTCTGAAGGCTGGGGGAAAGCAGGGGCCGCTGCTGGCTTGGTCTGTCCTCTGGAGGTTAGTCCAGGACCACGGGGCCGGAGTGGTGAACTGGTGTGGGTTCAGGGAACTGGCAGGTTACTGGAGCGTGAGCTGCTCCTCCATCCTTGACCAGGCCTTGCGTTCCTCAGTGTCCCCATCTGCCTGTTGGGGATTAAGTTGCCCGCAGGCTTTGGGAGGCCTTGGTTCTAGGTGTAGCTGTTGCATGGCCATTGTTGTTGATATTTATTATTTACGTGCTTCTTCTGTGACTGAGCTCCTGGGAGGGGGGAGATCTCGTTGAGCTGTGGGCTCCTTTGCTCCCTGCTGTCCTAAGTTTGTAGGTTGCACCTGCCTTTGCTGGTGACACTGGGCTCCATTCCTCACATGAGTTAGCGTCACGGGACTAAGCAGCTTTCCCAGAATCCCCCAGGAAATTCTTCCCTCATCTTCTGACAGATTGTAGCTTTTGTTTCTTTCCTTGTGGGGTGCATGTCCCCCCCACTCCAACCCCTCACTCACCTTGAGGGCCTAGCTGACCCTCACCCTCACTGCCATGGTGCCGGTCACTTAGATCTCAGGAAATAAGGACTGGGGCTTTTGGAATCTAGTGTGTTGGTAACTTCTGCGCTCATTCCTATGTCCTGGGTGCCTCTGCTTCTTGCACTTGTGCCCAATGCTTCTGGACAGTAACAGGCTTCCTTAGGGCTGTTGGGGCATGAGACTGGGCTAGCAACAGGAGCAAGGGCCGTGTATTTCTGGTCAGAAGGGACGGAGAGGAGGTGGCTCAAGATAGAGGGAAGCCAAGAGAACAGGAGGGCGTGAGAGCAGGTGTGGCCATGAGGGAGTGTGGGGTCCACCCTTGTGGTGGGACAGTGGACAGGCCTTGTCAGTCAGTGCTAGTATTCTGGTCTCAGAGGGTCCTGGGGAGAGCAGAATGGAGCTCCAAGAACCCACCAGCATCAGCTGGCTCCTTCCTTGGGTTTGGCCAGAGTGTCAGGCTCCGCCCCCCTGTACCCGAGTATCCCCTACCTCCTAGTAAAGAGACTACAGCTTCCTCCATCCAGAAGCCAGGTTTGAGGGAGAGCTTGAGCCAGGAAGGCTGATAAAGATGTTTTTCATTCTGGGGGCGTTAATTAACACAGATTAGATTTCAGTTGAGTGGGCCTTTTGTTGCAGGAGCCTTTGTAATCAAGATGGTTTCAGTACTTCTGTGGTTTCTCAGAGTCATTTCAGGTTCATTACCTTGGTTTGTTACTGCCCTGGGCATTCAGACCTGATGTTATTACTTATGGCCTTGTTAGGTCCAGTGTTTCAAACTTGGTTTACTCCTGGGCTGACGTCTCCCTCAGATATCTATACCCAGGGAGGATGCTGGGCCTGGAATAAGGCAACTCGGGAACGTAGGCACACTGCTTGGCTGTGGGATTTCATTAAACATTTACAAACATGTTTTCTGCAAATTCCTGACATAATCTGGCACAAACACGATGGGATTTGGATTCTCTTCCTCTAGTCATGTTTATTAATAATTCCATCAGCTCCCACTGTGTGGAGAGAAAGTGATCAGAAGTGGTACCGAGGGTGGCAGGCTTAACGTGCGAAAGGGACAGTGGCTGGTGGCTTGTGCCTGGTGGCCTGTCCCCAAGAGTAAAGGGAAGAACTGGCTGGCTGGGCTGGGACCCTATGGCCAAGCCTTGACTCTTCTGTTGCTGCTTGGGCCTCCACACTGTTTCTTTTTCAAGATTTCTCTTTGGTTATACCTACAAAATTCTAGCAAGTTCAGAGAAGACAACAAACCATCTACCATCCAACCACTCAAAATAATAAGAACCAAAATTTTGCATTTTTCCTTCTAGATTTTTTTCCCCAGTCAAAGTAGGATTGGGGTCTTCACATTTTCCATATAAAATCTTACAGAATAGCTAATTCTCTTATTATAGAAATAATGCACATTTGAGTTAAACATGCTGGTGTATATTATAATCTCAGCACTTAGGAGGCTGAGGCTGGAAAATGGTAAATTTGATGTTAGCCTGGGCTACAGAGCATGACAACAAAACAAACAGAAAAACTAATATGAGTATGGGAACATGGAGGAGGAGCACAGAAACGAACAGTGAAGTTTGGCTGTGTGCCCTGGGACAAGCCCTCTGCTCTGTGCACTCACAGATGAGCACAGTCTCTCCTTCCCGCTGGGGCCACGCCTGTGCAGGCACCCTTCCTCTCCTGTTATAAAATGTCTGACAAACATGTCAAGGTGTGAAATTTTCTTCTGAGACATGAGCTTTAAAAAATAATTTATGTGGGCTAGAGAGATGACTTCAGTGGTTAAGAGCAGTGGATGATCTTCCAAAGGATCCGTGTTAGATTTCTAGTACAGTCTTGGCAGATCACAAGGGTCTGTAACTCTAGTTTCAGGAGATTCTATACCCTCTTCTGGCATGCACATGGTCCTCAGACATAAATGCAGCCAAAACCCCTGCATAAAGATGACAACAATGATGATGATGGTAAGTTGAAGGCCAGTGAGATGTCTCATCAGGTAAAAGCACTTTGCCACCAAGCATGACCTGAGTTCATCTTTGGGACCCACATGGTATAAGGAAAGAACTAACTTCTATAAGTTGTCCCCCTGCCTTTCCATGTGCACTGTAGCATGCACATGCTTGTATAGACACACATACAAAATAAGTTAGCCAGGCACAGTGGCACACATCTAATCCCAGCACTCAGGAAGTAAAGGCAGGTGGATCTCTGAGTTTAAGGCTGGGAATTTCCAGACCATTAGGAGCAACATACACAGTGAGATCTTGTCTCAAAAACAAAACCAAACATTCAAATAAACAAGAAAGTAAATAACTGAAAATAGTCTATTGAGGCTGGAGAGATAGCTTAATAGTTAAGAGTGCATAGTGTGCTTGCAGAGGACCTGAGTTCAGTCCCTTGCACCCACACAGGCTGCCTGGAACTCTAGGTGATCTGATACCTTCTTCTGGCCTCTGCACCAACATACACACATCCTTCTCCCTGACATCCACATAATTAAAATATTTTCAAAAATCACCAGGCAAGGTGGTGGCACACACCTTTAATTCTAGTAGAGGTAGGTGGAGCTTTGTGAGTTCAAGGCCAGCCTGGTCTACATAGTGAGTTTCAGGACATAGACCCTGTGGTTCTCTCCACCCCACATACACATATTTTTTAGAAAAGTCTTTATTGAGATGAAATTCAAGTAATATAATAGTCTCTCATTTTATTTTTTAATTAAAAAATTAAAAACCATCTATGTTGTGTGATTTGTGTTTTGCCTAAGTGTATGCCTTTGCTCACAGAGACCAGAAAAGGGCACCTGGAACTGGAGTTATGATGGTTGTGAGACATCACATGGGTGCGGGGGATCAAAGCTAGGTTCTCTACATGGTAGTAATTGATTTTAATTGCTGAGCCATTTCTCTAGCCCTATTGTATTTGTTTGTTTGTTTGTTTGTTTTGAGACAGGGTTTCTCTGCATAGTCCTGGCTGCCCTGGAACTCACTCTGTAGACCAGGCTGGCCTTTCACTCAGAGAGATTCACCTACCTCTGCCGGCTGAGTGCTGGAATTAAAGGTATGTGCACTACCTGGCTTTAGTTTTTTGTTAATGCCTGTAAGTTGTAATGTATTTGACATATTTGTGCTCAATACGCTCTAATATCTCTTATATCCCATATGCAATTTAGTTTGAAAATGATGGTTGCAGACTCTTGCTCAAATGCATGTGTGCTCACTCACTCTATCGTCCTGTCTCATTCTCTAACCTTTCACACCTTTATGTGACACGGGAAGTCTTATCTTCTTTGTCAAAGCAGTTCCTTAGCAAGGGTGACTAATGCTGGCTGGAACCAGGAAGGTAACAATGCCCACTTTACACAAAGGTAACACTTACATTCACTTCCAGGATTTTGGGAGTGTCTGGACTGTCTGTTGGCTCTTCCTGTTCTTTAAGTGAATCATAGCTTTCGCACAGACGGGTGACACTATATATTCTAGAGACTGGGTGGTCTGCACTGGTTCCTGTCTCTCGCTTGGGTGAAGTTGAGGCTAGAGTTAGGCTGGCTGTGGTGTCCTGTGCAGATAGATTGGGGGTTATGGCTGCATCCAGGAGGTGACTGTGGATCTCTCACAGAAGCCAAGCAAGAGTGAAGCTTTTCCCTTTTCCTTGTCACAGGTCTGGCTTATATGTTTTAGGACCATCTCTGAACCTCACAGAGGCAGTGTCCTGTGGGTCAGCAGAGGGAACCACTGAGGTGGCTGATGGGAGAGTGATGAGCTGTGGGTATGATGTTGGTTGTGTAACTTAACCAAGATGTCCATTTCCTCTGGGAGTTCACACTATCAGTGGGTGCTAACTTGCCTGGAGGGTTGCAGCTCTCTGCAGAACTGCATGGTGGGCTAGCACAGTACCTGGTGCTGGGTGAGCATTGTGTGTGTGTGTGTGTGTGTGTGTGTGTGTGTGTGTGTGTGTGAGAGAGAGAGAGAGAGAGAGAGAGAGAGAGAGAGAGAGAGAGAG
>NC_022015.1:8017391-8023343 GCF_000317375.1 Microtus ochrogaster | reverse complement strand
GCTCACAATTTAAAGCACAAGTAGGAAACAGCAAACCGGAAGTAGGTGAGGCTTTTTACTCTCAAATCCCACCCCCAGTGACTCCCTCCAGCAAGGCCACACCACCTAACCCTCCCAAACAGCACCACCAACTGGAGACCATGTTTTCAATGTCTGAGACTATGGGGGACAGTCTCATTCAAACCACCAGAGCCTCTAACCATCTCTCCTATGACCTCACTGAAGTGACCTTCATCTTACATAGCCAGGGACATCCCTTCATCTTTCCTCCCTTTACCCCATTCCAGAACTTTCTGAAGTTATCTTCACTGTCCTCTCATTACCTGGCTCATGTATAACATGGTCTGAAGCCTGAGAACACAGACTCTTGACTGTCAGGCTAGGGGTGGTCTCTACCCTTCATTGATTCTGAACTCGGGTATCATTATTTCTTCTGATATACTGAAAGCAAGTGACATGTTCGATTCATTCTCTAGCCAAACTGCTTCTGCGTGCCAGGCCTTGTGGTAGATGCCGAGGGATAAAAATGAATAAGTAAGTTATGGCTCCTAAGATGCACCTATGGGATGGAAAGTGGAAACAACCATAGGACAGCAAGTGTCCCCATGGGCTGAGAAGGGAAGGGGCTGTCCCACAGGGGAAGGAAGAGGGAATGCTGGTCAGTTGGCCAGCAGTCGGATGGGCCCCAAGGGTGGGTGGAAAGGTGTCACAGGAAGGGTGGCAGAAGGGTGCTCCTCCCGCCGTTCTGCTTCCCTCCCTCCGTCCTCTCCTGTAAGCCTGCTGTAGCCTATACCTCATGGGTCCCTGCGAGTTTAGATTTTCCTTTTTGTAGAGTGCTGTCTTAGTTATGGTTCTCCTTGCTGTGAAGAGACACCATGACCACAGCACCTCTTATAAAGGAAAACATTTAATTGGGGCTGGCTTACAATGGTAGCATGCAGGCGGACATGGTTCTGGAGAAGGAGCTAAGAGTCCTAGATCTTGATCCAGAGGCAACAGAAGCATCAACTGTGTGCCACACTCGGCATAGCTTGAGCATATGAAAAACCTGCCTCCACAGTGACATACTTCCTCCAACAAGGCCATGTGTATTCCAACAAACCACACCTTCTAATACTTCCACTCCCTCTGGGCCAGACACTCAAATACTTGAGTCTAGAGAGGGGGGCAGAGGGCATACCTATTCAAACCACTGCAGGTACCTAGCATAGTATTTTCTATGCAACAGTTTTGAGTAAAATTTCAGACTTTATCCATGAATTCAGGGAGATAGACATGTAGAAATAGAAAGCAGATTGAGGCCAGCCTGGTCTACAAGAGCTAGCTCCAGGACAGGTCCCAAAGTGACAGAGAAACCCTGTCTCAAAAAAAAAAAAAAAACAACAAAACAAAAAAACAGAAGGAGAAGGGAGAAGACAATGACAAAGAAGAAGCTGGGCAGTTGTGTCACTTGCCTTTAATCCCAGCTCTCAGGAGGCAGAGGCAGGTGGATTTCTGGTAGTTTGAGGTCAGCATGGTCTACAAAGTAAATTCCAGGACAGTGAGAGCTGTTGTAGAGAAACCCCGTGTAAATGGAAGGTTCTCTGTCTCACCCTGTCCTGCAGTCACTTCTAAATAACCACCCAGAGGCTTAATATTAATTACAGACTGTTTAGCCTATAGTTTAGGCTTATTACTAACTAGCTCTTACATTTAAATTAACCCATTTCTATTAATCTATGTATTGCCACGTAGCCATGGCTTTTACTAGTCTGCCATCTTGTTTCGTCAGCAGCTGGTTTGCATTTCTCTCAACTCCGCCATTCTTTCTTGCTGTATTCAGTTTGGTTTTCCCGCCTGGCTATATTCTGCCTTGCTATTGGCTGAAGCAGCTTTTATTATCAACTAATGAGAACAACATATATTCACAGCATACAGAAGGGTTATTTCATAGTAACCTTGTCTCAGAAAAACCAAAAACAACAACAAAAAAAATCCAACAAATAAATAAATAAGCAGAGGCCAGGGATAGGGTAAGTAGTTAATATATCAGGGTTTTTTTGTTTTGTTTTTTAATTTTATTTTATATGCATATTTGTGTGAGGGTGTCGGATCCCCTGGAACTGGAGTTACAGATAGTTGTGAACTGCCGTGTGGGTACTGGGAATTGAACCCAGGTCCTCTGGAAGTATAACCACTGCTCTTAACCTCTGAACCATCTCACCAGCCCCCAATATATCGGTTGTTTGTTTGTTTTGTTTATATAAGTTACCTTGTTTTATTCCTTCCCAAATAGTGTTCTTGGTCATTTCTGTTTCTGTGACTTTTCAAGTAATCTTACATTTTCTTTAATTCTTTTTATTTTGCTTTCTTTTTGAGGCAGGCTAGCCTCAAACATCCATAGTAGCCAAAGATGACCTTGAACTTGATCCTCCTCCTGCGGCCTGAGCGCTGGAATTACAGGTGTGTTTCCCTGTGCCTGGTCACGGTTTATGTGGTGTTGGGGATGGAACACAGGGCTTCACCGTGCTAGATAAGCACCTATCAGTTGACCTCTGTCCCGGCCCTCATTTTTAATTCTTTATTCTTTAGTAGTGTCGGGTAAGAAGATAATTATTTAATAACCCTATTATATTTAATAAACTATCTAAGAGCAGGAATTCTGCATGCCTTTCTTGGCTTGCGATGTTCTCTCCACATGTTGCAGTGTGCTTTTTAGCTGGCACCGCCCAGAACTTTGAGTCTGACTCTGATAGTGTAGATGCCTCTGTGTCTAAAGAGTCAATCTCCAAACTTTGCCTAAGACTCCCTGATCCAATCAGTTTTGCAATCAAGGACATCTTACTGTTCTATAAACTCATTACAATCCTTACCTCAGCTTCCTGGAGCTGGAAGGGGAAGGACACAGACTCTAGTTTGCTTTACATTTTCCTGCAGAGTAAGCAGGACTTTTGTATATTTGAACAGGAAAGTAAAACTAGAATGACGTGTTCCTTTACAGACAGCCAGGTCAGTTTAATCCCATTTAACTAAGTTTGTGTTGAGCCTCAGATGAAGTACTAGTTACCCACTCGTTAGCATTTAATCAGCCCAGCACACTTGGTGTGAGCTTTGTCAGTGCGAGTTCTATTGATGCAAAGATACACGGAGCATAAGGTGACAGCTTCATATCAGGGGTGTGAGTGTGATCTTGGGGCTGTTTTATTGCTTTTGATTTTTAAAATTTTATTAATGTGTGTGTGCATGATGTGTCTACATGGGCATAGAACACATGGAGGTCAGAGGAACAGCTTGTGGAGTTCCTTCTCTCATTCCACTGCATGTGCGTTCTAGAAATCAACCCCAGGTTGCCAGACTTTCACTGAAGGGCATGTCTTCACTCACCTCTTTACTCAGCAAAGGTTTACTGGCCACCTCACCTCTCCCACGCTCATGGGGAGTCTGACCCGAGCAGTGAGGCTGCCTGGGTTCCTGTCTTCGGACCCTGTCCTAGCTGTGTGACTTCATGTGTATGACTTAATGTTTCTAGGCTTTGCTTATCAAAGCCATCATAACCTCTGTGGGGTAGGAAGGGTTAAAGAGGTGGTCCAGAATTCCCAGCATTGCTTGTGGCAAATAGCAAGTATCCAGCAGATGTTATTTAAAATAGCGAAGGGTTACTGGGGATAGAAAGAGGATGCTTTCCAGCTCTTCAGGAACTGACAGTTGTGTGTGGGAGGCAGGCATGGAAGGGGTGATTTCTGCATGTGTGCTGAGTGCCAAGAAGGATTCGTCAAGTGTTGTGAGAACGAAGAGGCAAGGGATGAGTAGGTGGGAAGAAGTGAACATGGAGCTGGTAGGGAAGATGTGCGTGTGTGTGTGTGTGTGTGTGTGTGTGTGAGAGAGAGAGAGAGAGAGAGAGCATTTTTGCCATCATATATGTATGTGCACCACCTGCACACCTAGTGTCCATGGAGATCAGAGGAGGCACTCGATCCACTGCTACTGGAGCTATGGATGGTTGTGAACTATGTGGGTTCTGGGAACCAAACCCAGATCTTCTGGAAGAGCAGAAAATGTTCTTAATCACAGAGACATCTCTCCGTCCTGGGGGAAGAGGTATTTGATCTGGGGCTTCAGGGCTAGGGAGTTCAGCAAAGATGCCAGAGTAGAGGGTAAAGAGGGTTAAGGACATTGCCAGGGGCATTGGCCTGGAGGTGGGAGGCCAGGGAATCTAGAGTTAGGATAGGCACGCGGGTCTAAGGCCAGGTTGTGGGGTGAGGATAGGCATGCCCCTGAGGTGCCTGAGAGACTGTGATGGAAGTCCATTTGGACTTGAACTCCTGATTGTGAAGGGCCCTATGGGCCATGCTTAGGGATTGGGACTATTTATTCTACACCAGCATGTATTTCCCTTCCTTGCCCCCCTTTCTTTCTTTGTATATGTGTTCATGGGTATGTACATGTGTGCATGTGGGTACACATGTGAATATGGAGTCAGAAGCTGACATTGGGTGTCCTCTTCTCTTCTTGCACTCCATCTTGTTCTTTTTTAAAGATTTATTTATTTTGTTATGTGTCTGAATGTTTTGTCTGCATGTGTCTCTGGGCAGCATGTGGTACCTGAAGAGGACAGAAGTAGGTCCTGTATCCTCTAGGTCTGGCGTTACAGGTGGTTGTGAGCCTCCATGTGGATGCTGGGAATCAAACATGGGTCCTCTTTAAAAGCAACAAGTGCTTTTAACTGCAGAGCCAACTCTTCAGCCCCCCTCCATCTTGTTTCTTGAAAGAGTCTCTTATTGAGCCCTGAGTTCACCAGGTTAGCTAGCCAGCAAGCTTCAGGGATCTACCTATGTTCACTTTCTCTGCACTGGATTATAGATGCATGCTCCCAACTTTCTACATGAGTATCAAAACTCAGGTTTAGGGATCAAACTCAGGTTCTCATTCTTGCAAGGCAACTGTTTTGCTAACTGAGCGGTCTTTTCAGCTCGCAGGTTGCCTGCCCGCCCGCCTGCCCGTCCGTCTGTCCCTCCGTCCGTCTATCGTATGTGTGAGTGCACACACAAGTATCTGGGGAGATGTGTGTTTGTGTTGCGGGAGGTCCTCCCGCTCCTCCAGCCTATAGCTGCTGAGATACCAGCCCATTGGGGCATGGTCTCTCTCCCTTTAAAAAAGCAGCGACTTCCCTCTCCTCGCTCTCTCTCTCTTCCTGTTCCGCTGGCGACTAGACTCCCTTCCTGGTTGCGCAGAGGGCTGTGATCTGTAAGTTTTTCCCCTTTAAATAAATACCATCCTATTAATCATAATTCGAAACTGGTGTGGCATTGCTTGTGACTTACGTCTCCATGTTTGGAGGATGTGTGCCATGCTATCTATGTGGAGTCAGAGGACAGCTTCCAGGAGTCAGTTCTCTCCTTCCACTCTGTAGGTCTGGGGATAAACTCAGGTTGTCAGGCTTGGTGGCAGGTGCTTTTACCTGCAGAGCCATCTTGCTGGCCCTTGTCTTTTTGATAATAGTTTTTATCACCCACTTGTTGAAAGTACAGTAGCTTTGTCAGTGTTCACCAGAGATGCTTAAAACACCCCACTCCTCAGGTCCAGACTCTGGGAGTGGGGCACAGCAGAACTCCATATGTAGCCCAGGCTGGCCAGAAACTTCTTATGTAGACTAGGTTTGTTGGCCTTCAGCTCAAGAGATTTGTCTGCCTCTGCCTCCATCAGTGCTGGGATTAGAATCATGTTATGACTCCCAGCTAGAGTCCTTTGGAAATAGCAGCCCCAAAGGATGGAAGAGGAAAAGTAGTGTCTAAGGGTGCTCAGCTAATACTGGCTATTGATTGAGTGGTTATTATCAAGGAAGGAGGTATTTTCTCCAGGATTCTTGTGGAATAAAATGTCTTCAGTGGTTTGCTCAGTGTGTGTTCAGAGGGTTTTACAATCCTATCTGTTGTATCACGCCTCAGCATGAGCAAAGGGTAATTTCAGTTTAGT
>NC_022015.1:8010980-8016551 GCF_000317375.1 Microtus ochrogaster | reverse complement strand
CCCAACCATAAAATTATTTCGTTGTTACTTCATAACTAATTTTGCTACTCTTATGAATCGTGGTGTAAATATCAGATATGCATGATATCTGATATGGGACCTCCAAAGTGGTCATGACACAGAGATTGAGAACCTCTGTTCTAGATAGTTTTGCTTCTATTCAGTCATATATATAAATGATTTTATGTCTATATACAATCTACAATCCACAAACTAGAGAAAACATACCTGTCCTTAATCTGTCTTATTTCACCTTTTTTGTTGTTAGTTTTTGAGATAATCTCTCTCTCTATGTATATATATGCATATATGTGTGTGTGTGTGTGTGTGTGTGTGTATACTATGCATGTGTATGTGTTCACACAAACACATATATTCCAGATTAGTCCAGAAGTCAAAATTTTCCTCTATCAGCTTATCAGCTTCTGGGAATTACCCCCCTCCCCCCGAGGCATTTTGGGCTGGAAAAATTGGTTTACCTGTTAAGAGCACTGGCTGTTCTTCCAGAGGACCTGGGTTCCATTCTCAGCACCCACATGGCAGCCCACAACTTTGTAACTACAGCTCTGGGGGATCCAACACTTTCTTCTGGCTTTCAAAGGCCCCAGGACCAATGTGGTACATACACATAAAATAAAACAAGGTGATAATTTAATATTTGCAAGATGGTTTAGTGTAGTCTCTTTCCAAACAGAGGCTGCACCAGAATTAGTTGGGAAATGTCTTTTAAAAACAGCTTCAGTGTATCTCATTAGGCTGCAGCGTTTGTTTAGAGACAGGGTCTCCTGTAGCCAGGCCTGGAACTTGCTATTCAGGGAAGGATGATCTTGACCCTCCAGCTTCCCCCTGGCTTACACCTCCCAAGTTCTGGGATGACAGGCTTGTGCCACCGCCCCCAGCTTATCAGTGTGTGTGTTAAACGTCTTAGGTAGTGTTGCTTTTGTGGCTGTTTGGGATCCCTGGACACTGTTGGACTTCCCTTCTGCTGGTGCTCCGGGCTGATTTGGTCACTGGCTTTGTTATTTAAGGGTCCCTGGACATGGGAGTCCCGTGAGAACTGGTGGCCTCTGAACATGAGGGCTTACCGGTCTTTCTCTCAGTCTCGCTCCTGCCCCAGAACTTAATCAGGACCACACTGAGCTTTTATCGTTTAAGCCTGCAGTCGGCCTGACAGGATTTAATGTTGTAAGATAAGAAGTTTGGCTCAGTAGCAAATTCTTGATGTTCAAAAATCCTCTGACTTGGGGTTTGGGAATGTGGCCAGCTGGTGGTAGTGCTTGCCTGGTATGCATGAGAACAAGGCCACACCTCTAACCCTTGTGCTCAAGAAGTGGAAGTAGAAGTCTGGGCCACCACAGACCCTACCTTTAAAAGAAAAAAAGGGAGAGGGGAGTGGCTGGAGAAACAGCAATTAAGAATATTTAAAACTGCTATCACAGAGAACAAGGGTTTGATTCTCAGCAGCCTCATTGGGTGGCTCACAACCACCTGTAACTCCCGCTTCACGGGATTCCATGTTTGATTGTTCACACCCGCTCCCCCTCCCCCACAGATGCACAGACACATAAATAAATAATAAAATAAATCTTAAAAACAAAGGTGGCCTGTTACTGTGAGCTACATTTTCCCCATGTCTGGTGGAGGGAGGAGCTATGTGCATTTAACAGTCAGACTTGAAGGCGTCAGATCCCTGCTGTCCAAAAAGTCAACACTAGCCTCAGAGTGGCCATGATCACTCGTGTCCAACTGGTCTGGTTTGAGATGTGCTGTCAGTGTGAACTTGTGCCCTGAAAAAATAAAATGAAATCAAGTATTGAAGTTGTACCCTGATCATGTGTTGAAAATGATGTTTTTAATATGTTGGATCAAGTAAAATGCATTAAAATTAATTTCATTTTTATGTTGAAAATGTGGCACCTTGCAGATCTGTGACATTTTGTTTTGTCACATGACCAAGTTGGTTTCTTAAGTCAGTTTGGAGAACCCATTAAAAAGTCAGCAGTGGGACAGAGAGAGATGGCTCAGCTGCTGGGCGCACTCGCTGCTCTTGCAGAGGCTCTGAGCTGGGTTCCCATGCCCAGGATGGGTGGCTGTCCACTGTCATTCTAGTTCAGGAGATCCTGCTTCTTGTGTCTGTGTGTACCTGCCCTCACACATCCATTCTTATACAGACATACATGTATGCTAGTAAAGCTACAAAATAATCTTTTTGTTTTGTTTTGTTTTGAGGTAGCAGTCCTGGAACTGCCCTGGAACTCGCTCCAACTCACAGAGATCCTCCTGCCTCTGTCTCCTGAATGCTGGGATTAAAGGTGTGTGCCACGTGACTGGCAACTGATTGCCTTGCTGTTCGCCTGGTGCTCCGGAGGGATGTTTTGGTCCCAGGCTCCTGTTTCTAGGGCTGTTTGGGAAAGGCAGGCTTTTAATCTGAGGCAGGTGTCCAGAGCAGCTGTTCTGAAACAGCCGACTTGACCTTGAAGTTCTGCGACTGTTACCACTTCGCTTTGTTTGGAGTGGGAGTTTCATGGAGTCTGATTTAAAGGGTGAAAAGTTTCTGCACCCTGATAAGCCTCTCTGCCTGTGCAGTAATCCAAATCAGACCACATCAAACCGAATTAGAAAAAGCCCAGGTTTAATGGATACCAACACTCCCGGATGGCTTTCTAGCCCCCCCAGAGAGGAGAAGACTGAAAACCATGTGTTTGTTCTCTGGGGGGCAGTTTAAATACCCTTTGGGAGTGGTCATGAGTATCTCTGGGGAGGGGTCATCGTTTGGTGGGCTTTCTTGGGGATGAGTCTGGACTGAGGCAGCTCCTGGGGAGGGGGCTTGGACTGGAGCCCCAACCCAAACATTCCAGATTCTGGGTATATGGATGCCAAGGGCTGGGGTGAAGTCTCCATCCGAACAGGGCTGTTTGTAGTTTCTGTTATTTTAAAGGACTTTTCCCAGTCTTCTAAGGGCTCTGGGGTGACCGGGAAGGCTGCCTGAGTGGGGAAATGGCTCAGACTGAAGCTTTGTCGCAGTGCTGTAGGGTCTTTCAAAATTTGTTTTTATTTTGTGTATGAGCATTTTGCCTGCATGTATAAGAATGTGCACCATGTGTGTGTCTGGTGCCCTCGGAGGTCAGAAACGGGTGCAAGAAACCTTGGGACTGGAATCCAGCCAGTTGTGAGCTACCCTGCTGTGAACTGGGGCTTCTGCTGAAGCAGTCTGTGCTCATCTTGTGTGAAGACCTCTCCTCAGGCCCCAGGCTCATTTTAAAGCCACGGCTTGAGGTAAACCTGCTGCGGGTTTCTGACGCCCCCATCCCTCCTTCTTGGGTCTCTCTGGCATATTCGGCTGCCCTCTCTTTCCCTGCTTAGGGATCACAACGAGAATGGCACCTGAGCACTCCCCAGCAGGATGAGCCCATTCGGTGCTTGCATGCCTGCTGTGCAGTGGGTGTCACCACCCTGTCTTCCTGTCTGGTGCCCCAGCACTCCGAGCATTCTTCTCCAAAGTTGCCACCTGTTATGTGCTCTGGGCAGTGTGGGAAGAAGAGAGAAATTAAAAGGATTCTAGAAGTAAAGAACTTGTTGGCAGTACGAGCTAGGCCAGAGATCTGGGCACTGCCGTTAGCTGTTTATGTGACTTTGAGTCCTGTAGCCTCAGGACTTCCTCCTGAGATCTGGCCAAGGAGTGGATCAGTTCTGTGTGGGGTCAGTGAAATAGAGTCTAAACTCTGGAGTTTGAATTTGAATTCATCCATGTGACCTTGGAAAAGCTGCTTAAGCACTGTGCCTCAATTTTCTTATCTGTAGAATGGGCATAAGGAGGGTTCACTGAGCTCATATATGATTTTGTTGTTCTTTATTTTTGTTTCATTTGTTTTGCTTTGTTTTGTTGACAGGATCTTTACATAGGCTATGCTGTCCTGAAACTAGCTCTGTAGACCAGGCTGGCCTCGAACTCACAGAGATCTGCCTGCCTTTGCCTCCCGATTGCTGGGACTAAAGGCTTGCACCACCACATCTGGCTTGTTTTTGTTTTTGAGACCCGACCTCTTGTAATCCAGGCTGGCCTCTCTGTAGCCAAGAATGACCTGAACTGATCCATCTGCACTTCCTCATAATTGCTGAGGTTTAAGGCTTAAGCCACCATCCCTGGTTTGTGTGTGGCACTTGGCCTTGAACCTAGGGCCTCCAGCTTGACAGGGAAACTCCATCAGCTGAGCCGTGTCCCTAGCCCTGTGGGCTAATAGTGTGAGGTCCGTCTGAAAGCTTCCTTCAGCATAGCTGTGAACAAGGCTGCAGGGTCCATTAGCAGCAGTTCTCAACCTGGGGGTCGAGACCCTTTGGGGTCAGATATTTACATAACGATCCGTAACAGCAGCAAAATTACAGTTATGAAGTAACAGCGAAGTGATTTTATGGCTGGGGGTCAGTACAATATGAGGAACTGTATTAAAGGGTCGCATCCTTAGGAAGGTTGAGAGCCACTGTGTTGGAGCGTGTGAGAGGTTCCCAGAGGAACCGCAGGTACTGCGTTCGACCTTTCACCAGGGTGGCTTTGATATGAGGGGTCTGTTGTTGTTGTTTGGTAAGATTGTACTGCTAAACAGAACAGAATAGAAACTTGTTTCTTTTTTAAAATTGAGTGTACTTGTGTGTGTGTGTGTGTATGTGTATGTCTTCCTTGTTGATCTCTCTCTGCCTTTTTCTCCTCCCAGCCCCAGACAGGGTTTCTCTGTGTAGTCCTGTCTTGGAACTCGCTCTGTAGACCAGGCTGGCCTAGAACTAGATCCATCTGCCTCCGTCTCTCTAGTGCTGGGATTAAAGGAGTGCACTGCCATGCCTGGTAATTGCTTTGTTCTTCTGAGTCAGGGTCTCACTGAACCCGGAGCTCGTGGACTGGCTGGACTGGTTGGCCAGCAAGCCCGCCATCCTTCTGTCTCCCTGACACTGTGGTGCGCAGCCTTTTCCATGGGTGGTGGAGATCCAAGCTCAGGGACTCATGCTAGCACGGCCCCAAAGTTTACCCCCACCTTTCCTGTGCCGAGCAGGTTCCTCAGAGTTCAGAGGCCTTCTGTCTTCATGCATAAAAAGGCAGCGAATGATACTGTGCGAAGGAGATCTGAGCACTAAATACTATGTTAAATGAGCTGACACTTGTAGGCCCTTGGCTGTGCTGGACCCATAGTGAGTGCTCCTAAATACTAGCTGCTTGCATCACTTCCCGTTCCAGAGATTCGAGCCAGTGGCTCCAAACTGGAATCTCCATGGGCTGCCGGGAGATCATGGTGTCTCCTTCTCTCCATGGTCTTGTGAGCTCGTGTGCCTGGGAAACAGTCTCCTCTGGAGGAAGACAGTAAAGACCCACGCCAGCACTAGGACTGTTAGGAGACGTGGGCTTTCCTGAGGGTCTCAGTGGAGAGCATTTCAGCAGGATCTCACTGTGGGCGTCCTGCAAATGAGCTGTGGCCTGTGGTTCTGAAGGCTGCATCCAGCTCTGATTTTATGGACATTAACATTTAACCCGGCTGGGTAAAGACACGTTGTGTGTGTGGGGTGTACCCGTTTCTGATGTGTACC
>NC_022015.1:7994473-8010680 GCF_000317375.1 Microtus ochrogaster | reverse complement strand
CGTTCAGCATGTACTGATGTGATCAGTGCCCTTTTCTGATGTGTACCCCGTTCAGCGTGCACTGATGTGATCAGGTGCCCTTTTCTGATGTGTACACCATTCAGCGTGCACTGATGTGATCAGGTGCCCTTTTCTGAAGGGCGTCTGCGGTCTCGAGTGTGTGTGTCACTTTGACCTTTCTCTTAAGACATGGTTTTTCCCTGGGCGTATTTTTATTATTATTTTCTTTTATTGAGCTCTACATTTTTCTGTGCTTCCCTCCTTTCCTCTCCCCTCCCCTTCAGCCTTCTCCCATGGTCCACATGCTCCCAATTTACTTAGGAGATCTTGTCTTTTTCTATTTCCCATGTAGATTAGATCCATGTATGTCTCTCTTAGGATCCTCTTTGTTGTCTAGTTCTCTGGGATTGTGATTTGTAGACTGGTTTTCTTTGCTTTATGTGTAAAAGCCACTTATGATTGAGTGCATATTGTATTTGTCTTTCTGGGTCTGTGTTACTGCACTTAATATATTGTTTTCTAGATCCATTCATTTGCCAGCAAATTTCAAGATGCCGTTGCTTTTCCTCGCTGTGTGGTACTCCATTGTGTAAATGTACCACATCTTCCTTATCCATTCTTTGGTCGAGGGGCATTTAGGTTGTTTCCAGGTTCTGGCTATGACAAACAATGCTGCTATGAACATAGTTGAGCTCATGTCCTTGTGGCACGATTGAGCATCCTTTGGATATATACCCAAAAGTGGTGTTGCTGGGTCTTGAGGAAAGTTGTGTCCTAATTTTCTGAGAAATCGCCACACTGACATCCAAAGGGGCTGTACCAGCTTGCATTCCCACCAGCAATGAAGGAGTGTTCCCTTTACCCAACAACCTCTCCAGCATAAGCTGTCATCAGTGTTTTTGATCTTGGCCATTCTTACGGGTGTAAGATGGAATCTCAGAGTTGTTTTGATCTGCATTTCTCTGAGGACTAAGACTGTTGAACATTTTCTTCAGTGTCTTTCAGCCATTTTAGATTCCTCTGTTGAGAGTTCTCTGTTTAGGTTTGTACTCCATTTTTTATTGGATTATTTTCTTTTGATGACCAATTTCTCAAGTTCTTTGTGTATTTTGGAGATCAGACCTCTGTCTCGTGTGGGGTTGGTGAAGATCTTTCCCATTCTGTAGGTTGTCGTTTTGTCTTGTTGACGTGCCCTTTGTTTACAGAAGCTTTTCAGTTTCAGGAGGTCCCTGGGCTTATTTTTTAAATGTATTTTTTTCATTTTCAGCTAATTTACAAAATAATGGGTTTCATTACACATTTTTATACACGTGTATCACTAGCATTATACTTTGCTCACACTCAGTATCACGTTCTCTGGACTCCTTTTTCCATTTTATTTTTGAGAGTCTCCCGATGCAGCCTGGGCTGATCTTGAACTCTTGGTCTTCCTGTTTCAGCCTCCCAAGTGTTGGGATTACAGGTGCTCACCACTGTACCCAGTCTTAGTGGAGTTGCTTCTTGGAGCCAGGCAGTAGGTAGGGTTAGAGAGAGACATGCCACTTCTTGGTGAGATGCTTTATTAGGGGACTACTGACTGCTGATGCCTCTGAGGGTTAAACTACTTTCCTGAAGAGATTCTCTCTCTGTCCCCTTCCTCCACCCACACACATCTTTTTTTCTTCTTCAGTGCTAGGGACCAAACTTGGGACCTTGTGTGTCCTAGATAAGTCCCGTACCACACCAAGGAGGTGTATGGCCCATGCTATCTTAATGATGGTAATTATCTTAATTTTAAACACAATTATGTCAGGCAGCTTATTTGCTTGTCAAAGAGCATTTGCAGAGACAAATGACAGCCAGCAGGGGGCAGGAGAGAAGAGAGTCTTCTGTCCTCCTGTGTGTCACTCTGCTGGAGCCAAAGAAGCTGGGTGAAAAAGAGCCTGGTCTCATAACATGGGCCAGCAGGGTGAATGGTCAGCCCCACAGAGGAAAGCGCTAAGCTCTGGGGGCTTATGAAGGAGACAGATCCACCCAGACTATTTTCCTGGTGGCCCTGCCCTCAGTTCTTCTTGTCCAGCCCGTGTTTGTCTTGGTCCTCTGGGGGTTGTCTGTGGTCTCATGGTTTCCGACTCACTTCTGCCCGGGTCACGGCAGACCCGGGTGCTGGTGTAGTGCAGCTGGTCCTTACTGCTCACCGCAGTCAGTCACCTCTCCCGGGGCCATTCCTTCACTCTGGCCTCCCGGGGCAGAGTCTGCCCTTTGTTCTTTGCTTTATGTGACCCCATGTGACTGTAAGCCCTTCGTGACTGAGTCTGGTCCCTTCTTCTCATAAAATCAAGGCCCTTTCAAGAGAACACACTCCCACGTGCCCAGAGAACTTTACCCCCATCTCTCAGCTCACTTTCCCCCCACTTCCAGTGCCCTTCATAGTGTTAACAGCAATAACATCTCCCGGGGTGGTGGTGTGCCCGCAGATGGCCCCGCCCAGGGTGGCCATGCTGTGCACATTGTCACTGGTTGCCACTGGTGAGGAGACTGAGGCACAAAGGAGGGAATCATCCCTGATTGGAGCTGCTCTGAAGCTTGTCTGGCTAAAGCTGCATCTCTCCTAGCTGCCTGCCCCTTGTGAGCCAGGATCTCTGCTTCTTGGGGCTATCGCAGCAGCTCAGTGTGGGTTTTCCATGGCTGCTTCTGACAGCTGCTTCGTTCCAGCCTCTCTCCAGTCTGGGGAGAAGAAAGCCCGCACCTGGGGCCGGCAGAGTCCTCAGAACTCATTCTCTCTGGTCTCTGCACATGCAGAATGTGTTTATTGTTCTTGTCACACCGTCTCCTGAAGTGAAGGCACATTAAAGATGGATATTATTTTCATAAAAGCCACTGGGGAGAAAGGGAAGAGAGAGACAGTTTGGGTATCTGCAGGAATAATTGGATTTGTGGGAAGTAACAACATGCCAAGAAGTGCATTGGATGGTGCTTGTAGGGCTGGATTTGCCAGGCATGTGTTTTTAATTACTTTGTCTCTGTTGTCATTATTTAAATAGAGACCTAATTTTGAGAATGGGGTTCATTATTTAATTAAACATTATTCAACAGGGTTGGCAAATGAGTCTATCTTGTTGCTTAATGGTGCCCCCTAGTGTGTACTGTGTGGATTGTCAGTCTTCAAAAATACCAGGCAATAAAACCCATTTCAAATTACATCAAGCATCAATTAATGCTTCTACAAGGATGCCAGAACTCAGGACAAATATAAGCATCTGTCATCACTGTGTGCTCAAGGAGTGCCAAGACACTGGTTCTAGTGGCTTCTACTGATTCACAAATGCTAGGCAAAAACCATCCTTTTCCTTCACTCCCTGGAGAGTGAACCTCGTCACAAATACACGTAGCCAGCACATGGGATTGGAATAATTGCTGCCTTTGGGTTTGTTAGGGAAGATGAGTCCCCGAGGAAGGGCCCTAGTGGTATTTGTACATAAGATGGGTGTTTGGTTCTATCTTTGGCCTACTAGGCTCGGGAAGGGTTTTGGCACAAGACAGCATTGAGAAAATCTCTTAATTTTTATAGCTGCAAAGTCGTGCTGCCAGGCCGCTGTGCGCTTCACGTTTGCCAGCTTGTGTCTGCACTCAGAAAGACTCTTGGGAAGAGCAGCACAGGCTCCAGAAGAGAATGGGCAGAGCCCCCAACTCACAGGCGGGTAGATTCAAAGGGCTTGCTTCCCTGCCTTGGCTTTGACAGGTCTCACTGGAAGATGAAGTAGCCAGTGTGGAATTGGTGACCTTGAGAATGGCACCAAAGTCACCTACACTGGCGGGTGTTGAGTGTTTACTCTTTTCCCACTAGATTGCAGTTGAGGTCAGTAAGGAGAGGGAAGAAGGAAGAACAGAGGAGCCAAATGTAAACTGATCTTTGTTTGTTTGTTTGTTTGTTTGTTGATTGTTTTGAGACACAGTTTCCCAGTGTGGACCAGACTGGCCTCTAGCTCACACAGATCTGAATTCCCAAGTGCTGGGATTAAAGGTGTCTGCCTCCACACCCTGTTGCAGACCTGGTTTTTCTTTTCAAACATAAAGAGATCAAAGTATTAGGGATCTTACCTGTAAACTGGGGTATTTCCTCCTTCTAATCTTTATTACTCTCTGCATAAACAGCCTGTGCTGGTGAAATGGCTCTGATGGAATGACATCCGGGACTATAGCAGCTTCTGTGCCTTTCATTCGAGCGTCCTTTGTTCATTTATTTCTTTATGCTGTTCCACCATGGATTCTAAGCAGCTTGTGGGAAGGGGCAAAGGTGACTTAAAATAACACAAGAATGTACATCCACTTCGGAGATGGAGCCCTGGTGGGGGGCAGGAGGGTGGGAGTAGTACCTTAGGTTGAAGCATACACGGTTCTGGAAGGCTGTGTGAAAACATGGCTGCCTGATGTGTGGACAGCCCTCTGGATCTCAGAACTGTGCCCCCACAACCCTTTGTAGCACACTCCCTCTTTCTGAGATTCCAGACAGTGTCAAGAGGAAATGGTTTTATCAGGCCTGTGCTGTGACCTGGGTGGCATCGAGCATTTGGAAGGGACCCTTGTGGGGAGATTATTTTAAGAAACTTCATTGTCCTGACACTCAGGCTTGCAAGTGTCTCCAGAGCCTCACGCTCTCTCTGGTGGGCTGCAGTGATAAGGGAACCAAAAAAGGTAGTGTTGACTTGGAGGGGATCTGGGGGGGAGTGATAACCTTGTGCCCCAGGGCCACGGTGAACTATGTTGCCTTCTGGAGGTCCTCAGGAAACATACTGCTGTCTGGGCTCCTAGAAAGCTGGCCCAGAGCATGGAGCTGAGATGTCGATCTTGCTGTGTTACCAAGGGTAGGCTGGGCAGGTGCTGTGTGCCTCAGAGTGTGTTCTTGCTCGTCACAGTCAACCACAGGTCCATAGCCAGGAGAGCCACTCTCCTCTTCTTCCCACTGTCACTCAGCTCCTGCTGCCACCCGCCGCCTCCGTGACTTACCCTACTCCCACATCCACTAGACACGTCCAGCTCATATAGATTTGAACTCCCTTTGCCCCTGTCCCCATCGTCTCAGGACACAAAATTGACCTCCATTTCTCAACCAGAAACCTGGAAGTAGCTTTGGTTTTCCTTTACTTTGTCCCTGTAGTTTACATCAGTAAGTCCTGGTTGCCTTGGTTCTAGCTTCAGGCTGCTGGGCCAGTTCCCAGCCTCTCTCACTGCACATTCCAGGGCCTCTTCTCCTCTCCCTGCTTTTCCCTACTGTGTGCTGTCCCTCGCACTGCACGCAGGCTGCCGTGCCCTAGAAGACTAACAGGGATGGGTTAGTTTCCTTATTTCACTATGCCTTGGCTTTGTTGTCTGTAAAATCAGGGCAGCAGTAGGGCTCATACCAAAATGCTTCCCGGAGGATTAAAGTCCTTCACATACAGAGTTCTTGCACAGCCCAGAGCACACAGCTGAGCACTGAATAAATAGTGGATTTTCCCTTGTTGCCACTTGTGGCCATTCTCCATGTAGAAGCTACAGAAACCTTTGTAAGAAACAACTTTGGTCTTTTCTCTTATAGTCCATCTCCTGGTTTGGAGGAGAATCGAGTTCTCACAAGGTATTACATGGCCATAAGTACCTCCCACTAACGTGCCTCCCCAGTCTTTTATTTTATGTTCTTTTCCACAAGCCACCAGGTTCTCCTGCTCATGGTATTTCCTTGCCATGGATACTCTTAGTGTCTTCCCACCTCTTTTCATGCTTGGACCAACCTTTAGAGCTTGGTGCAAGTGCCACATCCTAGGCCCTTGCTGTTGCTCACCTGACCCACGTGTGGCTGCTGCCTTATAGTCTTTACCTGCTCTTCTCTATTCTGTCACTACCATATCCCAGTGCTTTCTGGGCCTTCCTTGGAGAAGCCCTAATTATCCTTACCAAGACTGAATAATGACACCACCACTTCTAGATTTTATTTTATTATTTTGTGTGTATGAGTGTCTTGCCTGTGTATGTCTGTGTGCCTGGTGCCGAGAAGGTGGTGAGCAGCCTCCATATAGGGACTTCAGCTTGGGTCCTTGGAAAAATAAGTGATCTTAATTGAGCCAATTCTCCGGCCCCAGTGAGTCCATCACTTCCTATTCCTGTATCCCATACACTTCCCAAGTTCTATTATTAAGTCCTTATTACCCTACAGCAGGGGTAGCTGTTTAAATCTTGTTTTAGAGTTGAAGAAATGAGAATCCAAGAAGGAAAAACAACGGATACCAGGTCACCCAACTGTGAAGAGAATGAGCCTAGATTTTACTCAGGTCTAAGTTTGCGAGCTTTTAACTACGATGAGATGAGAGAGTTCCTTCCTGGCTGTGCCGGCTGAGACCACCCCATCTGAAAGCGAATAGTCTTCTGTTCACGTGTTTTTTGAGCATTCTTCATGCTGAAGTCTTACCGTGTGGGATGAGAGTTCAGAACAGGTACCCATTAGATTCTGTTTAACTTTGATTGTGAATTGATCCAAGACTCATTTGGGTGATCATTGCTAAGGGTGGTCCGCGTGTTAAACTCATTTTTTTTAAGCTTAGAAAGTCTCATAGTTGGGCTCTAAAGTGCAGGAACAAATCACGGCTGTGGGGGTGGTGACTAGCCTACTTCACACTCCCCTGGGCATAGAACTAAGTGCTAGAGAGTAGCTTGCACAAGGTCCTGGGCAACTTGCACAAAGTCCTGGGTTTGAGCCCATCACCACCACATAAATACACAAATAAGCATCTAAGCAAGTAAACAGAACAAGGGCTGGTTTCTGGTTTTTTATTTTAGATTCTCTGTGGGAGTAAGTCCCTGGTCCTACATAGTTATTCCAATCAAAGTGGAAGGAGATGCTCACTGGCCTTGTGTGTTCTCCAGCTGACTGGATGTCCTGTGTCTTTCTTTTTTTCAATTTGAAACATTTATGTGTTTGTCTCCAGTGTGTGTGCATATCATGTGATTCCCGATGGAGTCCAGAAAAGGGTGTCAGATCCCCTGGAGCTGGAGTTACAGGCGGTTTTGAGCCGCCTAACATAGGTACTGGGAACCAACCTTGCGTCTCCTGCAAGAGCAGTAAGTGCTCTTAATCACTGAGACATCTTCCCAGCACTCTCGATTATTAATTTTATCAGAACTCTTTATTTGGGTGGCTTTTGGTCTCTGACCGTGGAGCAGGGCGACGTTTCACCCCAGATCCCACATCTCATGCATGTTAGCTCCTTGGTCACATGTTTAGTGTGTCTTCAGTCTGTCTTGGAGTCAGCTCTCTGGCCCTCCTGAAACTACTTTTAATTCAGGATTGGTTTGTGTTTTCATAGAGTCTCTTTGTGTTACAGCCCAGGCTGGACGGGAGCAGCTCCTGATTGCCTGGATCACAGACTTCACATCATCAGCCTGATGCTGTGTTTGTTTTTGTTAACTTCTTCCCAGAAACAGTTCTGGACTAATCAGTTCCCAGCATTAATGGCTCTGCTTTCCTCCCCTCTGTTCTCTCTCTAAACAAAGGCTGTGTGTTTTAATAGGCACAATAACAGTAAAATTAGCTTGATTAAGCTCCAGGTGGATTTAAAATGTAACCTAATGGCATCTCTGCCTGGCTTGGAAGCCATGTGTCTCATTTTGTGCATAGGATGTGAGTGTCGCGGTGACTGGGGTATGGGAGGATGATTGAATTAAAGTGGCCATCTTTAGATCCTGCTTCCTGGCTTTTAGCCTATTAAAATCTGAGAACCCTGAACCCCTGCGCGGAGTGCAGTCCTTCTGCCTTCTGTCTTTGGTTGTTTATATCACAAATGTTAGCATAGTCACCCTCCACCTCTACTCATGCCCCTGAGTACTTTCCGGGTTCCCGGAGAGCTAGGAATGGGAGCTAGGGCCTGTGAGATGCCTTAGCAGGCAAAGATACCCACTGCCAGGTCTGATGGCCAGAGTTCAGTCCCCAGGGCCCACGTGATGGCAGTAGAGAAACCCTTGGGCAGCTGTCCTCCAGCCTCCTCATGCACATCATGGCACACATGCCCTTCTCTCAAATAAGTATAAATGTTTTTATTTGTTGTTGGGACAGGGTTTCTCTGTGTAGCCCTGGCTCTCCTGGAACCAGCTCTATGGAACAGGATGGCCTGGAACTCACAGAGATTCTCCTACCTCTTGAGTGCTGGGATTAAAGGTGTGCCAGGCAATTTTTTTTAAAAAGTTTAAGTTTTTTTTTTAAGAGAAATAATTATAACTGGACACCTTTTGCTGAAAACCCATAGCTAGCAGCTCCCTTCTTTACCTGTAAATCCCCATGTATGCTTTTATTAAGTAGCAAAGCTCCATGCTAGGGTGCTAGCTACTCCAAGTGCTTTTTCATCCCCCCCCCCCAAAAGGGAACCCTGATCTGGTAGGTTGTCTGAAAGAGGAAGCGGAGGCACAGAGCGCCCGCCTACTTACCAGCTGAATTTACTTTAATGTGTGACTTGCTAACTAGTCTTTAACTGTGTGCTTGGTAAACCCCAAAGGCCTTGGAAAAGCAGGGTTTTTGTTTTTGTTTTTCCTTTGGATCTAGGGCATAAGCTTTATAATCCCTGAGCTCACTAGGAACCCAAAATATCACACCTAGTATTTTAATATTATAATAATTAGCATACAATGGTAACATTTGGGAGCAGGTACAGAATCCTTAGCTCCTGGTCATGGCTGCTTCATTAGGAGCCTTTACTAAATTCCTGGGCATTGTTATAAGCACATCCCAGGAGGTAAATGTAAAAATAATTTTTTTGCCAGTTTTTTCTACACGGTATCCTAGCGACCGTGGTCTGGCTGTCCTTGGATGTTGGGGCGCTGGCTGGGACAGTGTCAGCACTCACCAAAAGGAGGGATACAAAGGGCACAGTCAAAGCTGGGGTTTTAAAAATCAATGCAGGGGCTGGAGAGATCACTCAGTAGTTAAGAGCACTCCTTGAGCCTCGCCCCGAAGCCCATGTTTATCCTGAACCCATAGCAATCCTCCTGCCTCAGTCTCCCAAGCATTGTGATTACAGGCACGCCCCACCCAAACCTGTATTTTTAAAGGTTCCCTAAATTCAGTCATTCTTAAGTAGCATTTTATGATCTGATCATCAAAGTAATACATGTTTATTGCGAGACAAGTTAGCCACACCAGAAAATCTCAAGAAGAAGATACAAAACCACATGGTTCATGCATAGTGCCTCACACGCCTGGTTGTCTGCTTTACTGAACCGTACATTGATTAGGTTCTAGAGGTAGCATGCAAGGTTTAAAAAAAAATCATAAAATCAGACAAACCCCACACCACCATGGACAGTAATCTGTGCACATTAAGTTTGAATACCTGTGAGCTAGGATAACTGACAAATCTCTACCAGAAGGCTGGGAGCAAAGTGATTCCCCTTTTAAGACAAGAACCCATCCCCAGTGGCTAGTGTGTGTGTGTGTGAAGAATTGATCTGTATTCCTGTTTGCCTGGGAGGTTTGTTCCAGTCTGCGTTAACATTAGAGTTTTACAGCTCTAATATGGGATAATAGATTTACCTGTGAGGCTTATGTTTGCCGCAGGGCATGGGTGAAGTTAGTTATTAAGAAAAACGAGCATCAGGAAACGCCATGGAAAGTGCCCCCCCCCCCCCCGTGAACACATGTACACGGTTAGGATCGTTCATCTTAGAATCTTTTGTTTAGTCTGCAGTAAATATTATATGTGTATTTCACTATGTGGAGCGAGCTGGCCTTGGACTCACAGAGCTCTGCCTACCCCTGCTTCCTGAGTGCTGGGATTAAAGGTGTGCACTGCTGCACCCAGCCCCGAGTATATGATTTCTAAACTTGGGGCATGTTTTACTGTAAGGATGCACCATATTGTATTAGCTAGTCTCTGCTGTGTTTAGGTCATTGTAATTATGTACTGTTATGCAAATGTGGTGCCAGTGACTGCCTTTTGTGGATAAATACTTCATCTTGGAGCTGACGACTCCCAGAAGCTGAGTGATTTTAAGGCTTTTATTTCATATTGCCATGTTGTCTCCAGGAACATTGTACACATCTACAATGGGTCTATTTCCCTGCACTAAACTAGAAATTATTCAGAAGACTCTTCCACAGCATTCCTCTTCTTTATTTTTGGATGGCCGAGTGTTTCTGTTCATTGCTTGGCCAATTTGTATGGGAGAAGTTTTTTAAGTGAGGCTGGAGATAAGTGAATACTGGTGTCTGCCTTCTTGTGGAAGAGAGAGCTTGCTATCTGTTTTTTTCAAACTGACTTCATAAACATCTAAAAATAGTAGAGTAATACTTAAAGGGCACATGTAGCTTCAACAAGTGTGTTTTTGGTATGATTTTTAAGGTTTCTTTTTACATTTATTTTTAATTTTTTATGTGTGTAGGTATTTTGCCTGCATGTCTGTACACTACAGGCATGTCTTATGCCTGAGCAGACTGAAAGAGGGCATCAGATCTCCTGGAACTGGAGTTGGAGGTGGATGTGGTTTAGGATTTGAACCCAGACCCTTTGGGGAAGTAGTTGGTGCTCTTGTTCCTCCCGGGACAGAGTTTTTCTGTGTAGTCCTAGCTGTCCTGACACTCACTTTGTTCCGCCTGCCTCTTCCTCTTGAGTGCCAGGGTTAAAGGTGGGAGCTGCCACCACCTGGTGCAGCTGGTGCTCTTAACCATCTTCCCAGCCCCAATTTCTTTATTCTTATTTTGGTATGCCTGTGTGTGTGTTTGTGTTTGCATGTGTGGACACATGTGACGTGCATATGGAGGCTGGAGGTTGATGCTTGCTGTCTTTCTCAGGTGTACCTTATAGATCGCCTCATTGAACTGGGAGGTCACTGGTTCAGCTAGTCTAGATAGCCAGCTTGGAGCCAACTTGATCCCAGAACCTCTTCTTTACCTCCCTTGCCCTGGGATTATAGGCAGGCCATGACACCCACCCACCATTACATTGGTGCTGGGGATTGTAATTTTGTTCCCACTGAGCCATCCCTTCAATATGATTTGATTTGGAAAATAATTCACTGTCTTGTATCATAGAGGCGCTGGAATGAAAATGACATTTGTATACTTATCCAAAGGAGACAGGAGTTAAACAGATCTCGGGAGAAGGGTTGTCCTAACCCATCTCTGCCCTATAGAGAAAACACTGAGTGAGACCAGAGAGCAAAAGTGTTTCTGAAGGACCACGTAGAACAGTGATGGTGGCACTGGAGCCATATGCGAAGGTTCCCAATTCTCCTCAGTGTTTGCTCATTGAGGTGAGACAGCCATGGACAGGCGGAGATGAGAGAGCACTTGAAGGTCTCAGGACAGAGAGGTGGACTGTTTTCCAGGGCCCGTGGGCAGCCTCACATGCTCTCTGGACAAAAGCCAGTTCTCAGGCATGGAGGCCCACTTCTGCCCAGCATCTCCACCTGTTGACAGGAACGCAAGTAAACCTTAGTTATCAGTGTTCCTCCTCAAGCCTCTGTATCTGCGCCAGACCACTATAAAGAGCTTGTTCTACGTTTAAGATCTCATCCTGACTGTATTATCCTGGCTGTGAGTGCAGGAACTTTATCCTCTATGTGTAGCTGCAGGCACATTCTGAGCCTTATTTTTATTTGAATATTTAGATACTAATGAATGAATTAGAAGTGTATGTGGGTTGCTGGGCAGTTCTGTTTCCGACTGCCTGCAGAAGAGAAGTCCCTTATTACCAAGGGTATTGAGAGAAGAAAAACACAGTTGGGGCTGCCAAAGCTAGTTGGTATGGTCTACTTCTCTGGTGCTTGTCAGTGGACCCCTAGGGTATGGGGGTGAGCAGCCACATCCAACCAAGCATTCTTTCCTGGCTTACCAGAATCAGCCGGGCAATCCTCCGGGGAGGGGACGGGGGGGGGGAGTGTTTGTTGTTGAAGCGGAGCTTCCAGAAACAGCGTGCGGAAGAATTCAAGGTCAGGGCTTTCAGAGGGTTTTTGGCGGCGCGTGGACATCACACCACGTAACCTACATCCTGGTTCTCATAGTTGATGGGTACTTGCTGCAAGGGCTTGGCAGGGCTTTTGGTGACTGGCTGGGCGCCAGAACGCCACAGTGGTGAGGCCGTAGGTCCTGCCCTTCCCGCGCGCTTGCCTCTCTCCCCTCCTCCATCTCAGCCTCCTCCAGCTTGCAGCATCCTCTGCAAGGAAAGGAATGTGCCAGTCTGGGACGCGCCGTCCTGGCCGCGAGGCAGCACCTAGGGCGCCCTCTGGACTGCTAGGGGCCGGCGTCTGGCGCTGCGCGGCGCGCTTGGGTCGGCGCTGATGTCAAGTGGGTGTGGGCTCTTCGCAAAGGCCCCGGCGAGGACGAGGAGGGCGCACGATGTGCGGTGGGCGCTTGGAGGCCCAGCCACGTTCCGTGGCCCAAAGCTGTTGACCGGTGGCCCACCGGGGCCGGAGCGGGCTCATGGAGCCTTGGCGTTGCTCGCCCCGGGATGCACGGCCCGCCGCCCTGGAGTGCTGGGGAGAACCGCAGGCAGCCTGCAGGTGTGTGCACGCACGAACTTTCTCGGGCAGGACGCGGGGATCGCGGGCTGCGGTCTGGTGCTTTGTGTCTGGGCGCGGTGGATTAGGAGAGAATTCAGCTGGCCTCTGGCTTCTCTCCTCTTGGGAAGGGCGCGCCGGTAGATGCCCAGCAGGGTTAAAGAATCGCATCTTCAAGTCCTGCCTGTGTTCATGGTAACAGGATTCTCTCTCTGCAGACAGTACGGCTTTCCAAAAATCGCCGGTGGTGCGTGGGAACTAGAGGCCACAGAGGAGTGGGAGCTTCAGGTCGGAGACTGGCTCTGAAGGAGGTGGGAGGTGGTCAGTGGTTTTGCACCGGGTGGGCCAATGATCCTGCCTCCCCCGCCCTCCCAGAGCCTTTCCTTGTCCGCTTTCTGGAGAGCAAAAGCCTGAAGCTGGCTGTGGAAAGGTCAGGGGTCAGCCCCTCGTGAGTGACAACTCACATGTCAGATACATCTTTCTGAAGGAAGGCAGAGCTTTGTTCCAGGCTTCCTTTGCACCCCAAGCCTGGAAGCCTGGGGGGTCTAGGGTTAAGGCTCCCGGTGCTGTCACTCATCTTTCTTGGCAACCGCAGCTCCTGGTAGGCAGGTTAATTATTAATATGTATTGGCTGGCGACAGAGACACTGGAAATGAGATTGGTGGCTTGCACTCCCCCCCCTTACTGTTTTAGTCCATGATACTGCAGTGTATTTCCAAGGAGAATGGGCATTCTCCCAGGAAACCAGTATTCGGAAGGGAACCCCTTTTCTTTCTTGTCTGTAGGACAGACAGACTCCCTGGGAAGAACAGCAAGACAATATCCCTTCATTTTTATTTATTCATTTATTTGAGCATATGCACCTTTTCTCTTGCCTTTTGGAAACCAGCTGCTGTCTAACAGCAGACTGAGCTCTTTCAGTGTGCACCCAGAGTGTGAGCTGCGAATGCTGCCTGCAGTGGCTCTCACTCTACAAGTGCCTCCCATGCTGCTTTGAGAACTTGGGGCTGTAGGAAGACCTCTGGCAGGACCCTGACAGGTGGCACCCAAGCTGTGCCTCCAGTAGAGAGGAAGACAAGCCTGGGTGGAGAGCTGTGGGGGTGGGGTGGAGTGGAGCCCTCCCTCAGGCAGTTTCAGTTTCCTTTCTGGCCTTGGCAGTAGGTGTGCAGCGCAGCTGGGGTATTTCTACCTGGGCCCCAGGAACGGAGGGGAAGAGCCCAGGCTGCAAATGGGCTCTGGGCATAAACGGAAGCAAGCCTGAGGACAACTTCATCCTTCCTGGCAGTTTTGAGTCTTCAGAGCTGGGAAGCTGTGTTGGGCTGCTTTTCCAGCTTAGGATAGGATGGTCCAGGGTGCAGAAGTGTGGGGAGAAGAAGGACTGTTGGAAGTGGGGGGCAAGGAGGCCCATGTTAACTCTTCCTGTGAGCTGTCTGCCAGGTGACAGGCTCTGAAACAGGCCTGGTGCCCTCTTCATTCCAGCTCTCTGAAAACTTCCTCAGGAAGCTGGCTCATGAGGTTCCTCTCCCCTCCCCTCCAGCTCTGTGGGCTGGCCTCTCCAGTGGCTGCTTAGACAGCCATCTCATCCTAGACTTTCTATAAGGAAACTGCTGTTCCCTAATATCCCAGATAATTGGGGAAACGGAACCATGGGTTTCTTCAGCAGGGAGGGCCTGCTGGTCTGTACACTCTGGGTGCCACTGCCAGCACCCAGGAGCGTTGTCTCTGTTGGTGACCCAAGCTATTGGTGCTGGAGAGTGTGTGGAGGCAGCTCTGGTTATAAGCCAGTTTTCCTCTATTTAGGAAGCTGGCCCAAATCTGGCATCTGACAGTGCCTGCTCACCTTTTGGCTTGCTGTCCGTGTCTCAGTACTCACTGTTAATGGCCCCATCTCTGTCTGGTGAGGCTATCCAAGGGGACTCCGCAAAGCAACAGTGAATAGCAGTGTCTCCTAGACACCGTGAACTGAATAGAAAGCGACCAGAGGGTGGAGGGTTTGGGGAAAGCAAAGCAGTTTTCAGGGAGGCTTTGGGATTATGGGGTGGGTTGTGAGGTCAGAGGACGGGCTGGGACTGTTTGGAGGTGCCCTTGTGTTGTGTGTTTCACCCCCCACATCCCCCATCTTGTTCCTTATCTCTACTCTGAGTGAAATAGGTAGACTTGAGTCCAGCAGCAGCTGAGGTCTCAGCTGGACACTGACTCCAGGAGCCTCTGAGGGCAAGAGGGGAGTGTTCTGAAGGTTTGTTCTGAATCAGGACATAGGGGAAAAGATTCCAGTAGCGGTGTTTGCAAAAACACAAAGATCCTTCTGGTGATTGCACTGTCTCTTGTGAGAGGCAAAAGGGGCCCCTGTTAGGCCTCTAGGCATCCCGAAACCAGGAGAGAATAAGGGGTGAGGGGTGGATTGAGGAAGAAGGGTGTGTGTGTGGATGTGTGTCATTTTCTCTGTGAACTTGGGTTTGAACTCAGTCTCTGCTCTGTGTCCCGAGGCTGAGTCAGTGTCTTCACCTGTGAAATAGGAATGAGGAAACCCTGTGCCAACCCCACACCTGGGAGGATTATAGGAGATGTTTGGAAAGGGTTCAGCATATGCTGACTAATGGGTAGCTAGAGGGTCACTGGGTCATCAACTGGGGGAGCTGTTTTCACACAGGAAGTAAGAATGTTAGAAACCGTATCTGGGCTCCTAGGGATCAGATGTGGCAACTGTCTTGGGAAGGTTTAATCAGACTTGAACATCAAACTTGGCTTCCAGCTTCCAGCACTGAAGGAGGCCTCTGGAGCCTCTTTGGCAGGACTCAGATGTCAGGGCCACTGAAAGGTGTCCTAAGTCAGTCTTAGGACCGACCAGTTAGTGCCTGTCATTGACTCAGGAAAGACAGCCTTTGTGATCTAATGGAATCTTAGGTGCGAATGTGGCCTGACATTCCACAGTACCTGGGGCTGTGTTGTGTCGTTGAAGTCTTTACAGTGTTGGAGGCAGATTCTATTGCTCACATTTTATTGATGAGGAAGTTGAATTGTTAGCATTTATTTGATTGCCTCCATTGAAACCATCATTTGAGAGTCTCTGAATTCAAATTTCCTCAAATGTATTTCTTCATTGACCCGTTCTGCTATTGTAGGCAAAATCAGGCATAAGTTGTAAAATGAGTAGAATGTCCTTATTGGCTCCTTGTTCTTTTGGGGTCTCTCCTTCCCATCATCCCACAGGCTCTTGTCTCTAACTTTTGAATGTCTCTTGTGTGCAACTCTCTACCTCTCGCCCGCACTTTTACCTTTTAAGAAGTTGTCTACTGGCTGGGGAGATGGCTTAGTCAGATAGAGTGCCTGCTGCTCAAGCGTGAGGACCTGAGTTCAGATCCCCAGCACCCACTGAAAGCTAAGTGTGGCCGTGGGTGTCTGTTACTTCAGCTAATATTGGAGCTCTCTGGTCAGCTTCTGAATTCAGCCAGCTCTGGTTTCAGTGAGAGCTTCTGTCTCAAGGTAAGGTGGGAAGGTGACTTTGACCTCTGACCTATATACTCACATGTACAGGTGAGTGCACCTGAACACACACACATGCATACATATACGTACCTCCCAGGGGAGGAAGGGACGAGAGAGAGAGAGAGAGACAGAGAGACAGAGAGAGACAGAGAGAGAGAGAGGCAGAGAGACAGAGAGAGGAGAGAGGGAGAGGCAGAGAGACAGAGAGAGGAGAGAGAGAGAG
>NC_022015.1:7974541-7994373 GCF_000317375.1 Microtus ochrogaster | reverse complement strand
AAAAAAAAACCCAAAGGTATCCTTTTGATTTGGTGTTGGGCAGGAAGAGTCTGGTCACTGGGCTCAGCACTTCCAAAGGTTCCAGGTCTCTGAGTCTTCAATGAACACTTCTCCCTCATTTTGCCTTTGCTTCCTACCATCTACCAGGATGCACTGTGGTTTGAAGTTCTCAAAATGTTAGAGGAAAAAAAAATGTCAGAAAGAAGAAAGGAACAGAACACCCCGGGAAAACAAGGGCTCGCGGCTGTGGTGTTTCAACTCAGAATTGCTCATTGCCAGAGTTGTGCTCCGGCCCAGTTTGTTTTTGTAGTTTGGTAGCTTGCTCAGAAGCAAAGGCTGCAGCCTTGTGGACTGTTCTCTCTTTTAATGATAAAAGCAACATTATGAAGCAGTAAATTCTGCTTTGGGAGGAAAAGTGAAAGCAACAGGTAGGACTCCAGGAGTAGGGAAGGTAGGAGCTCTAGGAGGCACAGCAATCCTACGGTGTGTTCCTGAGCCTCCGCCCACAGCAGCCTGATGAAGTATGTCGTCAGAGCAGGTGACATTCCCTTCATTTCACAGCAAATTACAGCGACTTGCCTGAGGCCAGATGCCCTGACACCCCCCACCCCAGCTCCACACACGCACACGAGCACACACTGGCTGATGCTTAGTGCTCTGACCCGGCTTAGGTCAAGGTCAGACTGTGGCAGGCAGTCTTGCTTTTTTTTTTTTTTAAATTTATTTATTTATTAAAGATTTCTGCCACTGGGCAGTGGTGGCGCACGCCTTTAATCCCAGCACTCGGGAGGCAGAGGCAGGCGGATCTCTGTGAGTTCGAGACCAGCCTGGTCTACAAGAGCTAGTTCCGGGACAGGCTCCAAAACCACAGAGAAACCCTGTCTCGAAAACCCCCCCCCCCAAAAAAAAAAAGATTTCTGCCTCCTCCCTGCCACCGCCTCCCATTTCCCTCCCCCTCCCCTGCTCAAGTCCCCCTCCCTCATCAGCTCGAAGAGCAATCAGGGTTCCCTGACCTGTGGGAAGTCCAAGGACCACCCACCTCCATCCCAGGCAGTCTTGCTTAATAGTTTTAATAATTTTCCTTTTCAATAATATATTGTAAAGCTTCAATATTACAAAAGGAGATAAAAGGGAAGAACTGTGGATAAGTCTGGAGATAAGCACTTTGCATCTTGGAGTTTTCCAATTTTTTTTCTCTTAAGGAAGTGGGGGCATTTGTTTTTGTGGGAGGGGGAGATTAGGTCATTATTACCTCTGGGCAGATTGGTTTTGTGCCTTGGAGCAGGTAGTCTTTCAGGTACTCTTTCTATAAGCCTTGTTTCCTTACGGAGTCAGGTCACTCTGACTGTCTCTGCACCGTGGGTGGAGAGAAAGATGAGCAAGACGTTCAGAGTGGAGTCTGTGCAGTCTGCTGGTGCCCACAGGCACACAGTGACACCCAGTATCCAGGCATGCACCACCACCGCCAGGCCATCCATTCTTTTTAAAGAAATTCTCTACTTGGATTATTTTGCTTGTTTTGATCGTTTGATAGTTAATATCAAACGATCAAAACTGGAAGGGATAGAAAAGTTTTGACTATTGCCTTTATCAATAGGGGAAACTGAGTCTCAGAACTGATTGGAATATACAGAACATTTCTAATTGATCCAAGACCTTCAGAACTTAGGCTCTCCCCTCCCACCCTTGTCTCAGGGCTCAGTGAAATGCCGTCATGCAGGGGTTCATACTTATTTTAACAGTTGCATATTTCAGGGTTTTTTTCCCCACATGATTTGCAAAATAATGCAGCTAAAACTTGAAGCTCCTCATTTGGCAGTTATTATGGCTTTGGATGTGGCCAGAATCTGTGGTCTATTTAAAGAAAAAGTGGAAGTACAGGTTGGGCAGGCTGAGTACAGGCTGAGATTTCAGAGGCAGTGTGTGGGTGAGGTGTGGTTACACTTCCAGTGAGGGAGGGGCTTGCCTGCTGGCTTTAGTACTTAAGGGACCTGAAGAAGGAACTAGCCCTTAGTGAACCCTTCTGCGTGCTGAGTGTCTTACTGAGTTAGCGAGGTGGCCATTGGTATTCAGAAAGCTCCAAAGGTCCCTACACCCAAGGTCAGAGAGGACGGGAAATGGAGTTAGGGTTCAGCTCTCAGCCTGCTCCAGTTACTCATTTTAGCATTTAGTTTTCCACAGGTTGTGTGCTGGGACCCAGCCATCCTTTTGTGTGGGCTGGACGCCTGTTGAGATCCGACTTCTACAGTACAGGGCTCAGGTGGCAGTGAATGAGGCTGGGTTGCTAGGTTGCCGTCATAGCCTGTTAATTTAAGGCTTCATTTTGATAGAATTTCAAAGACTGGAATTTATCAAATCTGACTCATGCGTTTAAGTGATAGATTACTTATCCTGCTGACATTTGGCTTGTGTTCCCGTTGTGTTGATGCCACATGACTCCAGGAAGACGAGGTTCGTGCCTGTCAGTTTCTCTAAAGGGTAATTGTTACATGGGTTTTGAGACTGTGATGTGTCTGTGTTTCCAGCATTCAGAGAATCAACAAGAGCCTATGAACATCGGTTTGCAGTTTTGTACCCCGTCCTAGCCCCGCCAAGGGCTGCCCGTTACTGGTGTAATGTCTCAGTAGAGCACAGTGGTTATTACAGTGGTTAGCTCAGCTCACCAGCAGAGATGAAAGGGGTTTCACTGTGATGTTCCCATAGTGCCTGCCACCGAGCTTTCGTCACTGCCTGTGTGCTACACACAGATGCTGTGACAGCTGGACCAAGTGGCCCCAAGATACCCATATTCTAATCCCAGAACCCATGGATGTGCTGCCTCCCGTAGTAAAGAGAGTTACAGGTTGAGGGAGGGAAGGGGTTTGGATTACCTGGTGTCTAGACAGAGCAGAGAGAAGGAGGAAAGGCATGGCGGGTGGTGGAGGGATATGGGCTGTGGGTCCAGGAACATGGGCAGCCCCTGGAGGCTGACAGAGGTCAGAGGTGGATTTTGCCTTTGCCCTTCTGATAACCTGCTGATAATCTTGCCCAGTGAAGCAGATTTTGTATTTGTGATCACTAGAGCTTGCATGCATGAGTGTAAGTGTGTTGGGTGTGTATGGGGAGTGTGTTTTGTTACTCTTCTGCTAGTAGACCTTTATCATGCCTTATCCAAAGAGAAATTCAAGTTTGTTTATGAGAAAAGTAAGGTATCTAGTAAATTCTTTTTAAAAAAAATTAAAAATTAAGTTTGATAAAATTAATTTTTTAAAATTAAATTTATTATTGTAACTATTATTTTGAGAAAGAGCCTTAGTATTTGGCCCAGATTGGTCTCAAATTTACAACCCTTTATCCCAGTGGATCTCAACCTGTGGGTCATGATCACTTTGGGAATCAAATGACCCTTTCACGGGGGTCTATTATCAGATAGCCTCCATATCAGATACTTACATTGCCATTCATAACAATAGCAAAATTAGAGTCATGAAGTAGCAATGAAAATAACTCTATGGTTGGGGGGTCAACACAACATGAGGAACTGTGTTAAAGGGTCATAGTGTTGGGAAGCTTGAGAACCACTGGTCTAGCCTCTTCTTCCCAAGTACTAGAATTTTAAGTGTGTACTTCATGCTCAGTTTATCACCCATTAAGGTATTGGTTTGTTTGTTTATTATATGTCTGTGTACACATGTGTGCAACAGTGCTCATGTGTAGGTCCCAGGGATGGGACTCAGGTCGTCACACTTGGTGTCCAGTGCCTTTACCCACTGTGCCACCTCTCCAGCCAGCGCTTTGTTGTCTACTTTTTAAAGCTCATCATTTCTTTTAGACTCTTTAATGTCAATGTATAGGTGTCTAATTTATTTAACTATTATAGTCATAATTATCTGTTCCCCTATTTACAGACATTTAAGTTGTTTTTGCTTTTTTTTTTTAAACCACTAAAAAGAAACTGTGAATTTCTCCTCTCCCTCTCAAAAAAAAAAAAAAATCTCATATTCACACTGTAACCTGGGCAGACTTTGAATTTTTATCCTCAGCTTCCTGAGTGCTGGGATCACAGACATGTGTCAGCTGTAATCAAATTCTTATAATAAACACTTAAATTTTAAAAATGTAATTATTTTTACTTATTTGTGTGTGTGCATGCATCTGAGTACACCTGTTAGTGTGTGTGTGTGTGTGTGTGTGTGTGTGTGTGTGTGTGTGTGTGTGTGTAGAGGGTGTATGAGGCTCTGTATGACATGGCTGTATGTAGAGGTAAGAGGACATCCTGTGCCAGTTGGGTCCATTGATTCACCACATAGGTTCTGGGTATGGAACTCAGGTTGGGATTGGGGGCAACTGCCTTTGCCCGCTGAACTCTCTCCCCAGCCTGGCCCTTTATTTTTATATTGCAGACTCCTATCCTCCTGTGACATTTAACACAATTTTTAAGAGACTTATTTATCTGACTTATGTTTGTGGGGCTTTGTTTGTTTGGTTTTGATTTTGTTTTGACAGGGTTGTACTACATAGCCCTGGCTGGTCTCGTGCTAGCTATATTGCCCAGGCTGATCTTGAAATTTCTGTAGTCCACTTGCTTCAGACACCCGAGTGCTGGGATAATGAGCACACGCCACAGTACCCTGCCTGGTGTAGTTTGGTAAGGTTTCCTTCTCACTAGATTGTGCCGTTTGTGTTGTTCTCAATTAGTTTGTGGTAGCACGGCACGAAACGAACACTACAGACAGATCCTGAGGCTTCAGCCTTGCAGCTGGGGCTCGATAGAGTTTACAACTTTTCAGGGCAAGAGTTCCCACGGCACCTCAGTTCCAGTCCTGGGTCTGCTTCTTTATAGACTCAGAGAAGGCCAACTTTTCAGCCTCAGTTTCCCAATCTGTAGGAAGGCCGAGAGGTCTGCGGTGAGTGGGAAGGGGATCCTGTGAACTCCAGGACACAAGCTGTTCGTGTATCTCCAGAGTGGATGCTCACAGGCACCTCCCCTCCGGATGTGCAGCATCCTTCAGTGTCCTTGAGGAGGGTTGGGGGACTTGGCCACAGGGAGCCATTGAGGTATCCATGGAGAGCTACTGATCTACATCCGTGGAGAGAGTGAGGCAGCCTGTCTCACAGCATCAAGAGGATGAAGTATAAAAATATAGAGGGGAGGTGTGATCTACGTCATGCTCTCTGCATGGACACCCTTGCTAGGAGTGGCTGAGAAGACACTTTCCCTGACATGGGGAGGTTGAACAGGATTTTATCCCAGCTCTGCCACTTAATTTTTTTTTTTTGGTGTGACTTAAGGGAAAGAACCTTGAATTTTAGAGTTGCTTTTTTTTTTTTTTTGAACGAAGCCAACAGTTTCTACTTTGTAGACTTTGAATGAGACCTGCTGTGCCCCAGCTACACTGGGTGAGCAGTTGGCAGGGACCGCCTCTGACTCTAGAATGTTCTCAGGGTCATTCCAGGAGGCCCTTCTGAGCAGACCCCTCCTCCCTCTCCTGCTGTTCTCCCCCACACTGGGTGAGATGAGCAGAGGGGCTAGACAGGAATTGGGCACCCCAGGCTCTCTTGGGAAGGAGGCCTGTGCCTCCGAGAGGAGCCATGATGTGTGGTTTCCAGGTGCTTCAGTGGGCACGCCAGGCCGTTCTGGAAGGCAGACTGTGTTTGTCTTGCCAAGTACGAGATCGAGTGTCAGCCTTTTGCTTTCTGGGAATAATGTCTGTGCCGATGAGGTGGACTCAGCCATGGAGTGTTGTCAGGGACCAGGCTCTCCACCTCTCTGCTGTTTCCCACCTTGGGAATGCTTTCTGGTTATTCTTACTTTATAATATTTGGAAAATATCCAAAAGAAGAAAATAAGAATATATACCTCCACACCCAGAGATAGTTACTGCTAATTTCCGCTGTTGTGTTACCCCCTCCCTCCCTCTCCCATGGTGTGGCTGTTTTGGGGTCACTCACACTCTTATAAGTAACCCCTCACCCATGTTCTATAAGTCAGCCCAGTAAAATCATTGGTGCCTCAAGTTGGGTTTTAGTGGAACTGTCCACTCTACCCCTGTCCTGGGTAGCCCAGGTTATCCTTGAACTTGCTGTGTATAGGATCCTAGTCTTTCTGGGCTAAGTCCTGGGGCTAAAGGTGTGTGTGACAGGCCCAATCCCCCCCCCCATCTCTGAAGGTTGAACTCTTGCGTACTGTGTGGACCCTGCCACAGCCCACACCGCAGCACCTCTATTCTTGTCTAAAACGCACAGCTACATGTTTGGCAGAGCACAGCTTTTAATGAGTCTCACACACTTGTCACACAGCCAGGTCATTGCAGCCTTGAAGTGTTTCATCGGCTTTGTGATGGTGGTTGGTGCTCCCTGCTCAGTAGACCTTTTCTCCTGAAGGGCATAGAATATTTGACTTTCTCCTATTTTCTTCAATTCTTTGGACTTGATTTTCTAGTTCCTGCATGTCAGTGGTGAAGCGACTCTTGGCAGTCAGGGTGAGGCCCCTGCTTCTGACCATTGTGCACCGATGCTGCCTCCTTGTTTCTTACCCCCAGTCCTGGTGGACAGTACAATCAGCCTCTTGTGGCTTGTCAGTGAAATTTAAGTAATGGGTCAGCCTTTCCAATGCTTCCCTCTTAGTCAGGAAGTTCGCCCGTGAATCTAACCTAAATCTCATCTGCTGCATTTTAAATCCTCACTGCTGCTGGCTCCTCTCAGTGAAGTGGAGCAGAGCAGAAGCACACACCATCTTCAAGCAGTCCAGCTTAACTCCGGCCGCCAGCCTTATGTTACCCTGGAGGAAACTTGAGGGGCTCTGGCTAATGCTGTCACGACTGGGAGGGCGGTCTCCGCATCAAGTTGCCACTGATAACGCCAGGTAGGGTTTCTGCACCCCAGAGAGGCCATTCTGTAGAGGCCATCGTCCAGACCTCCCCTGCCGTCTACAGAGCTTGTGGGGCAGTTATCATGCGGGCTGTGTGGGACACTGTGGGTCTCGCAGATTCATTCTCTGGGAAAAGATGTGATTGGGGTAGCTGATGGAATTGTCTCCCAAGAGATTTGACTGACATATTGGTATACATTGAAGAAGGATGCTCCCAAAGGGATGGGCTGGTCTCGGGACAGCTCTTGGCCACCCACCCTGGCCAAATAGCAGCTGGAAACAGCTGGGCCACCTCTCTTAGCCGGTATCCTTCATCAGGAGACCTGAGCTTTATATCCAGAAAGGAACATGCTATTGTAGAAGGGAGATGCTTGCAGGAAGCTGTAACTTTGAGGGCAGCCAGGGTGCCCTTTGTTGCCCACTTGAGCATTTTAGAGTTGGCTGACAACAGCCCCATCAGGGTGGAGCAAGTCTCTGAGGATAGAGTTCAGGACTAGAAGCCCCCAGCCCCTGGGGGATTACCTGCTGTAAGAGGTGGAGTCAATGTCCTCAGGAACCTGGCCCAGGCTGGCTGGCCTCCTCCAGCTGCATGCCGTCCTTCCTTTCCTGGGCACCAGCAGATGCCACCTCCTTTTGAGCACACTGATGCTATGCTTGGGTGAATAGTCCTAAAAGGAGATGCTAGTTCTTACAAGGTACTGTTTCCTTCCTTGACACAGTCTAATGCTGGGCTGAAATAAAACCAGTGTCTCCTGTGCTCCCACCTTAACCAGCCACACCAGGCTGTCACTCCCTCTTTTTTTTAAATTAATTAATTAACTAATTAATTTATTAAAGATTTCTGTCTCTTCCCCGATGTCACTCCCTCTTTTAAGAGTGTATCTTTCTGCCTCCTTTCTTTGTTAGCCCAGAGCCACTTGTATGCTGAATGTCCCTGGTGCTTTACTCCAAGTTGGAGCCCAAGATCCCCACTGCAAAGTCTGTGCCCATAAATGCTATCTCTGGCTATACTATAGTGAGGATTCCCCGGGTAGATACCCAGGAGCTGTTGCAGAGGCTCTGTTTTGGACTGGGATATTGTTTTACAAAAAAAAAAAATGCTTTTGGTCCTAATGCACTCTGATTCTCCTAAAGTTATGAGTAAGGGGTGCCTGCCCCTGCCACCTTTATGGGAGGACAAGCATCTGAGACCCAAGATGCCTACAGCAGAAGTTTGTTTCATATGAACTTGGGAAAAAGAAGGAGGAATGACAGCTGAAAGCCCAGGCTTTCCTGAGTGGGGTCAGCTTGCTGGGATGTTTTTGTGGATATCCCTGGGAAGGTCATGCTCTAACTGTGTTGCTCTGCCTGGCAATTGAGCAGGTGATGTGGGCAGGATGAGGATGCTTAGTTCAGGTCAAAAGATGAAAAAGAAGAAATAGGATATCCATTTGCCTCTCTGTGGTTCTTCAGCCAGGGCCTGGAATCCCCTCCCTCCCTTTTCCTTTTTCTTTCTCTTTTAGCTCTTTGGAGGGTGAGGATAAAGCTGTAATACCAGACCGTAAGTTTTTGATTTGTGCCTTAGAGAAAAGACAAGTCAAAGGATTGGGTGCCTGCAGCGTGGTGGCACTCTTCCACCCTGAGGCTCAGGTCAGCCAGCTTCCTGGAGAACGTTGTGGATACCTTTCCCCAAAGGAGTTAACAGGGGGCAAATCACTGCTGGGGTGGTGTCCTTTGCCATGCTTGGGTGTGTCCGCGCATCTGTCTGTGACTAGCTGATGACTGTTCTCCGTGGCTGAGCATCTCCAAGTGCTTGTGGCTGGAGCTTTGCTCTGTGTGGGCTGTTTTTGTGGGGCAGCTGCTCCTTTCATCTGCTGGGCTGCCCCAGCCCTCTCAACCTTGCAGAAGCTGGCACTCCCTGAAGGAAGAAAGCTCACCTCTAGACTAGCAGTGGGGTGCCAGTGTTCCCAGACTTGCAAATCTTGCCTAGAAAGATTGAGAGTCACCTGCCCACCTGCACCGTTTCAGGCTGCAGTTTGCGGGTTACCTGCAATCACAGCCAATGCCCCGGTGATGGTGACTACTGCAGAGTTTCTAGGAATAGATTTTATATTTTAGGGAGACTCCAAGGCCATTGTTTGGGCCCAAGAATGTTTGAGAATGACTACCTCACATTGCCCCCTATCTTGTTTTATAGTAGAGAAATGCAATGTGGTTAACTTGCCCAAGAACCTGGAAGGCTAACACCATCACATCAAATTTGCGTAATGTTCACACTGTTGAGAAGCCTGGCCCATCTTTCTGCTGCTCTTGTTTGCTGAGATCATTGTCTGGGAGCAGATTATTCCCTGTTGTGGGGAGCTGTCCTCTACACTAAGGAATGACTTGTGTGTGTGTGTGTGTGTGTGTGTGTGTGTGTGTGTGTGTGTGTTTGTGTGTGTACCATATATAATATACTAGTAGGCCCTCCTGTTTGTAAGTATGAAAAATGTCTCCAGTGTTGCCAAACATCCACTGGGGGCAAAATCATCCCAGTCGAGACCACCAGTTTCGTGGGAGAAGCTGTGGCTCGAGCTGCTCCCTGATAGCTTTATGTTTGGGGATTTTACTTTTATAATCTGCATAACTGGCTTCTTCCTGGCTTGGCTAATGCACAGGGTTACACACATAAATAGAAGTCACACTGCATATGAGCTCTCCCTTCATCTACATCTGGGCCCGTGGAGGAAGGCATAAATCAATTTGGAAAGACCTCTTGCTTTGGATTCTAGTCTGTGGCTTCTCTGCCAGCCCTGTGCTTCCCAGCTGTGCGGTCTTGGGCAAGTCGCTTCCCCTTCTCCCCGTGCCTTGCCGTAGATGATTTTAATGAAAAGAAGTGTTTGTTGTCAGTGAGAATGAAGTGATACCTTGCATGTGGAAATGTTTATAAAACATTACTCATCTATTAAGTGGCAAAGATAAAATTCAGGTCTAATTACCACCACTTGAGACTTCTTAGGTTTGAAAGTGCAGATCTCAGCACAGTGATTCTAGTTGTGATATTGGCCAAGTATATTATGCTTCCTGGAGTTTTATCTTCTCCCCTCTCACCTTAAATTTAATCTTCCTCTTCTCCCAGGTGACTATTGCAGGGCCTTCTGGGGCCCATTGTCTTGCACACTGATCAGTTGGCTTTTCATTTGACTGACAGAAACCAGTTTTCATTATTTATTTATTTTTCTTTCAATGGTGAATTTCTGAAAGGCTGTCAAATGTTTTGTGAAAACCAAGCCACTCGACACCTCAGAGGGTCAGGTGAGAAGCCGGTATGAGCCTGCAGAGATGCTCTTAGGTGAACCTGAAGCATACTCCACTCATGTAATCTTTCCACTGGCAGGTGAGAAACAGCCCAGAGGTGGGCTGCATCCGAATGTCACAGGGTAGGGTGAGACGGAGGCCCAGGCGCTCCAGGTTCTAAGGCTCTGGTGTGACAGCTGCACCTTCCAGCTGCTGCGTCAGACAGTGGGGGTAGGTCAGGAAGGACATGCAGGCTGCTGTAGCTGCTCTCAACCCCTTCAGGTGCTGCTCTGTAGGTCTTGTGAACCAGTCTTGCTCCAGTAACTTATGAATGGGATTTTATCAGAATATACATGACACATGTGTGATTGTCTTAGAACATCTCAAGCGGGAAGCCAAGAACATAAAAGGGGCTGGGCGGTGGTGGTGCACATCTTTAATCCCAGCACTTGCGAGGCAGAGACAGGTGGATCTCTGTGAGTTCGAGGCCAGCCTGGTCTACAGAGAGAGCCAGGACAGGGTCCAAAGCTGCAGAGAAAAACCAGAAAACAACAACAGTAACAACAAAAAAGGTTCCTGTGAGGATGGATGCCTGGCAAAAATAATGGTCACAGGAGCTGAAATCTTTTCATTTCCCCACATCCTTGAGCCTTGGTGTCTTAGTTAGGGTTACTCTTGCTGTGCTGAAACACCGTGACCAAAAGCAGTGTTGGGAGAAAAGGATGTATTTGGCTTACATATCTTGAATCATAATCCAGTGAGGGAAGCCAACGCAAGAATAGAAACCTGGCAGGAACCTGGCTGGAAGCAGGAGCTGATGTTAGCGGCCGTGGAGGAGGAGTGCTACTTACTGGCTTGTTCCTCATGGCTTGCTCAGCCTGCTTTCTAATCAAACCCAGGACCACAGTGGGTTGAGCCTTCCCACATCAATCACTCATCAAGCCCTACAGGCTTGCCATGTGCATTGCCGTGTGCACAGTCTTCAGATATTTTCTCAGTTGAGGTCCCGTCCTCTCGGGAGACTCTAGTTTATGTCAAACTGACATAAAAACTATCCAGCCCATTTGACCAGTTCTTCGACTGAGAGCTGCTCTGATAATGTGGCCTTTCATATTAATGGCGATGTGACTGATACTTATGGTTGAGTGTTGTTTACGCCAGTGCACATGTGGTCAGTCATTATTGCACACCTCATTTCATCCACACATCACCTCACAGGGAAGGCACTGTACTCTCTCCATTTTGAAAGTGGGGAAGCAGGCTGAATGGCATACTTAAAGTCACACAGTGGGAGAAATGAGAATTGGATCCCTACTGTTCATGAAACCGGCGTGGCCTCCTTCCTACCCTGCAGTTACAGTGCCCCCACCTGCAGATCAGCCCCACTCATCAGTAGATGCTTACAGGCTTCTGTGTTAGTGTGCCTGGACTGCTGTTGCAAAATGCTGAGTGGCTTAAGCAACGTAAGTGTTTTCAGCCTGGAGGCTAATGGTCACGGTGTCCACATGTTTGACCTCGGAGACCTGTGTCCTAGGCATTCAGTCTGGAGGGTAATGGTCAAGGTGTCCATATGTTTGTCGTCAGAGACCTATGTCCTAGGCATGCAGGCTGAGACCACCTACTTCTTCTAGTTGTCAGCTCTTCTTCCTCTCATAAGAGCCCAGTTATATGTGTCTTATTTGTTTTGAGACATGGTCTCTCTGTGCTGTCCAGGCTGGTCTTGACCTTTAGAGCTCAAGAAATCTCCTTGCTCCCTTTTAGAGCCCAAGAAATCTTGCTCCAGTCTTGTGAGCAGCTGGAACTTCAGGTGCCATTGCCATGTCTAGTCTAGGGTTCAAATTCTAGCTCAGTGACCTTTTGAGTGATCTCTCCTCTGAATATGACTATATTCTAAAGTCCAGTGGGGGAGGACTTCAAATGTGAATTTTATTAGGGGACATGGGTCAGCCTACAGCAGCCCTGTGTGTCAGGTACGCATTTTGATGGGTGACACCCAGCTTGGTAAGCTGCTGTTTGACCCCTGGCAGTACTAAGCCTGCTGACACCGGGAGCCTCAAGACTACCTGCTGTCCGGAATCACACCTTTATCCACAAGGTCTGCATCTACCTGGACAAACCTGTAACCTTCTGGAACCTCATCTTCTCTACTGTGGAGTCAGGTCTGCCTTGGATAGATTAAATGCTTCCTATTAAAAGTGCTGAGGCTAGGGGGTCCTCCTGTAATCCCAACATTCGGGAGGCAGAGGCTGGCTGATCTCTGTGAGTTCAAGGCCAGCCTGGTCTACATAGTGAGTTCCGGGACAGTTAGGACTATGTAGTGAGACCCTGACTTTGGGGACAGGGGGAAGAAGATGGACTGCTGAGCTCAGGGGGGTGTGACTTCCACCCAGTACTTGATCCCTGGCCCCTGGGGCTCTGGGGACGTAACACAGAACCGGGTAAAACCCACCACTGAGAACTGACTCTCGGCCGGCTTCTCCAGGGCTATTTCTACTTCTCTATCCTCTTGGGGGACGTGAGCAAAAGAGCTGCTGGCAGCTGTTTCTTGTAGATGCAGAGACTATGTCCTGCTGTCTGCTAGGAGTGAGAGTGGGATGGAGTGAGATGGCTTAAAAGGAAATTGCCTATCGGATGTTTGGGTTATGGTGACCTTGAGGAAAGTAGTTTTAGACTCATTTTCACTAGGATAGAAGTATTACATCAGTGTACAAGGAGTCAGAGAGTCAAGAAATTGGGGGCTACAGCAATGGCTCGATGGTCCAGAATGCTTGTTCTCCTTACAGAGGATCCAGGTTCAGTTCCCAGCACCACTTGGCAGTTCACAACTATCTGTAACTCCAGTTCCAGGATGTCTAACATACTAACATACTCTTCTGGCCTCTGCAGGTACCAGATATGCCAGATATGTAGGCAAACTATTCTTACATATAAGACAATAATTGAGAGGGGGCCAAGATGGAGGGGTGGGGAACTAGAGAGATGGGTTAGTGATTAATGATTAAGAACGGAAAATGTTCTTTCTCATGGAGGATCCTTGTCAGGTGCTCACAGCCATCTTTAACTAACGCTCTAAGGGATACCATGCCCTCTCTGGACTCGTGTGTGCCTGCACTCACATGCACACCACTAAAGAGAATCTGATTTGTTTTTTTTTTTAAAAAAAGGAAACCAGACCTGGTGATACACAACATACTCTTAGCACTTAGGAGGCTGAGGCCAGAGAATTGTTTTGAATATTAGGTCAACAAAGACTCAAAAGCTCAAAACAATAAATCAATTAAGCAAACAGGTGAAGCGCCCATGTTCATTTCAATCTGTGTGCCTCTGGAGCTTCAGGGAAAGGCTGAAAGGATCCCTGTTTGCAGTAGGTGCATTTGCTATGGTGCAGTGTGGCCGGGTACGTGGCATGGCTAAGCTGCCTTCAGCCACCCTGTACACACAGCCCCGTGCTTTCTTTCCCTTGCTGTGTCCTCTGCTCTTATCTAAACATTTCGTATACTCTCTGATTTTAAAGGCCAAAAACCTTTGCAAGCAGTACATGCAAAATGTACTTATGAATTTTAATTCTTACATAAATAACAGGTGGCAGAACACCAAATTAGTATCGCTGGCGGTGGTTATGGGTAATTTACATCTTTATGGCTCCCCTCCCTCCTTTTCCCATTTCTTCCCTTTCTTTTCCTCTTTACTTCCGTCCTTTTTCAGGACCCTGAGAGTCCCAGGCTGCCCTCAAGCCCCTGAGTAGCTGAGGATGACCTTGAACCTCTGATTCTTCTACCTTGCTTTTCCGGATCCTGGGGTGTGTGTGGTGCTGGGAATCAAGCCCTGCCTAGGCCAGCCCTCTGCTAACTGAGCCACATCCCAGCCTGCTTTATTTTCTGAATTTTCCACAATGAGCGGGATCTTCACAGAAACCGACAGAAGAGATAGAATCCATAATTTCAGGATGTTAGATCAGCATTCTTGATCTGCTTTTATCCATTCATTTCTTGTATTTCATAACCATAGTTGAGGGTGTGTGGGTGTATGTATATCTTATTTGGCAACTTTATACATGTACATAATGCATTTTGATTCTATTCATCCCCCATTTCCCTCTCTGGTGCCCTCATTCCCTACGGACCCTTCTTCCCATGGTTTACAGAGTTTAATTATTGCTGCTTGTGTGAGCATGGGCAGGACTCACTAGTGGCTGTAACACTGAGAAAAATGATCCCCTCTCCCCACAGCCAACTGTCAGTAGTCCTCAGTTAGGGGCAGGGCCTCAGATCTCCTCTCTCCATCTTTGCTGGAATGTTGACAGGGAGGGAGCTCCCACCTCAGTTATAGCTTGATTTTCTATGTCCTGCAGCCAAAATGTGTGGTATCTCCAGCAGTCGGGTCTCGCCATCTAGGAGGCTATGTTTGAGATACCATATGATCTTGCCTGGTTTTCACTGAGTAAGCACTTAAGCTCGGAATCTCTATGTTATTCAATCAAACAGAAACACCTTTGGCATAGCCCTTTTTTGAGGATCAGACACATAGGTAATTTCTATTCTTTGACTGTAAAAACAGCTTACAACCACGCTGACCAACTTCTGAAACAGACTATAGAAATGTTGATCTGGAAAAAAATTATGGTGAAATTTGAGATTTTATGTTCCGTTAATGGGGATGTAGGAGGCCCCCAGAACTTGCTTGTGTCTAGTGAATGAGGGACATAGTAGAGCAATGCATTCCTATAGAATTGTAGATAACTTTGATAAATGCTAAAAGGAAAAAATGAGGATTTTTTAAAATATGGAACACTTTACAAATTTGCATGTTATCCTCATGCAGCAGCCATACTAATCTTCTCTGTATTTTTCCAATTTTAGCATATATGTTGCTGTGTTTAAAAAATATAGCTATTTTATATGAATGGATGCTTTGCATGCATCTGAATTAACCAGTTGAGTGCAATGCCAATGGAGGCCAGAAGAGGGCATCACATCCCCAAAACCAGAGTTACAGATATTTGTTAGCAACTATGTGGGTGCTGGCAACTGAACCCAGGTCCTCAGCAAGAGTAACAAGTATTCTTAACTGCTGAGCTCTCTCTCAAACCTCAGGAACAAGGGGATTATTTTAAGGCATTGGTGGTCCGTCCAGAGGAACCTTAGAAGAAATTGAAAAGTGCAAGCCTGTCACACATTGACAGTTTCAAGGGCTTGGGGAAGGCTCTGCCGTTTCACCTGTCAAAAACACCAGGAGAGATGGCACAGAGGTTAAGAGCACTGACTGCTCTTCCAGAGGTCCTGAGTTCAATTTCCAGCGACCACATGGTGGCTTACAACCAGATCTGTAATGAGATCTGGTGCCCTCCTCTGGCGTGCAGGCATATATGGAGGCAGAATGTTGTATAAATAAATAAATCTAAAAACAAACAAACAAACAAAAAACCCCACCAGGGTAAATAGTGATCTACACAGTTGTGCAGCAAGGATATGGAGCTTGCTCTGGCTTTGGGCCTTGCAGACCAGTCAAGTGGCCGCAGTACATTCTGGGTCTCCAAAGCAGTAGGAAGAACAAATGCCAGAGGGCTGATTGCTCTCTGACTGTGCGCTGTCCAAATAAATGGCTTCTGGAACCATGTCAACTTGTGGGAGAAGGCTTTTCTCTTTCTTTTTGGCTCGACTCTTCTTTGGGTGTTGAACGGCAAACAGACTTTCTCTGTGAAGAGTGTCTTGTTATTCTTACTTGTGGTGAGGTATAATTTAGACCTTGTCAGAACAGCTGTCTTTATTCTGAATTTGAAGCCACTGCTCTCCTTCCTTTTCTGCTCTGAGCTGTTTACATGGCAAGAAGCGTGCATAGAGGAGACCTTCCCCTCCTCACTTACAACTTGAAGAGGAAAGCAGAATCCTTTAGGACCCATAGCAAAGAGATATAGATCCCAAATACACTCCTGTTTGTCCACTCATCCTTGTGACTTGTTTGGCCAGTTATCCATCACTTGATGTTCGTGTGCCATGCAGTGTCCGGCTATCCCAATATCCAGTGAGTAAGACCTGCTCCTTCCTGTTCAGTAAGAATTCAATGAGGTAGCAGACACATGATTCCAAAATCACTTATTACATGTATTTATTTGTACCTATGTGTGTGGTGGGGGTTGCTACAGCATGTCAGTGAACCACTTGCAGGAGTCAATTCTCTCCTTTTATTGTATGGATTCCAGGGATTGATCTTGGGTCATCTTGTTTGGTGGCAAGTGTCCTTACCCACTGAGCCATCTTGCTGGTCTATTTAAGCTCTTCCAAACAAAAATTCAGAGCTTAATTCAGTGGGTTTGGTGCTTGGATCAGTATTGAATGGGAGAAGAGCAAGTTCAGAACTGACTTTGACAGTGATAGCTAAGAGGAATTGAAAATGGGCTATTCTAACTGCGGGTCTATCCCTCTGCTCCTCCCCCTACCTCCTTTGGTGCTCCCTGCCCTGTGTTTCCAATTTCTGCCAGTTATAGCTTCTCCCTGTTTGTTGAACTGTTTGAAAGGCTTTACGGGTTACAAAGTGTTAACATCAAGCTTGTTAGTAACTGTTGTGTGCAGGGCATGTGTGTCTAGCTGTGTGTTAGACACACTGTATCTCAGTGTTCCCTCTCTGGTAGTTAGGTTACTATCTGCATGTAAATCAGAAATAAAAGCTCATAAAAGGTGACTTGCCCAGGACAGTTCAACTATAAAAGACATTTGAATTCAGATATTGGTCCTGTCCAAAGGACTTGCAATTAAAATTTTAATATATATTTATTTTTATTTGATGTGTTTGAGTATTTTGCTTGCATATGTTATTTGTACAGCATGTGTGTGCAATGGCCTCAGAGGCCAACAGAGGGTGTCGGATCCCCTGGGACTAGAATTGAACTGCTGATTATGAGTTACCACATGGTGGTTGGGAATCTAGGTCCTCTGAAAGAACTGCCAGTGCTCTTAACTGCTGAGCCATCTCTCCAGCCCCTAGGACTTGCCTTTTTTTTTTTTTTAAAGCTTAGTTGGGTTAAATAAGATATATAAATGTTCATTGAGCACACAGGAAGATGCCCAATAAATGTCGTTAACTATTGAGGAAAGTGTGGGGACTCTTGACACACAGATGTCTCTACGGTAGTCGTGCTGTCTGCTGGTATCTGTACCTTCCATCACAGATGGTACCCACCACCACCATCACCCTAGGGATGGTGAACCCAGCAATTCTGTGCTTCTTCCCTTTTACCTGTAGTGGTAACATAGCACCAGAGTACAGCTGTCTGCCCTCCCACACCCCGTTGCCCCCTGCCCATGCTATCCTCGCATTCCTTTCAAGGACAGGGTCTCTTTTGTAGGCCAGCTTGGCGTAGAGCTTGTGATTCTCCCATCTCAACCTCCCAGAGGGCTGGGGATTCTGAATGTGAAACATTGTGTTCAACTTTGCATCACGTTCCTTGCTCCTGTGGCTGTTACTAAGTAAAACATGGGTTACTTGAGCATAAAGTGTTATGATGCTGAGATAGTTCGTGTGATAACCAAGGAGACGCCAGGTATTGAATGGACAGGTCACATGTACAACATGGATTCGATGAACAAAGTGTGGTTCACTTCTGGGGTGGAATGAAGCACACAGCGCAAGATTTTATTATGTAGTTTAGAACAGCAAACAGCGTCAAACTTAGGAATTGTTTATTTGTAAACATTTTCCATTTAACATTTTGGGGTTATAGTTGAGAGTGAGTACCTGAAAACATGGAAGGTGAAAACTCAGATTGGGGCATTCTACATTCTGTTTATTTGTTTGTTTATGCTTTGTTTTTTAGATTCTGGTTTTCAAGACAGAGTTTCTCTCTGTAGCTCTGGCTATCCTGGAACTAGCTCTTGTAGACCAGGCTGGCCTTGAACTCACAGAGATCCTCCTGCCTCTTCCTCCCAAGTACTGGGATTAAAGACATGCACCACCCATATTCTGCATTTTAAAGATGAATAGTTCATGTGGGGGAGCCACTGAGGAAATCAGTCTGATGCGTCTCAAAAGCATAAATGTAGAATTCCCATAAAACTGATGACTTCCACTCCCAGGAGAATGAGAATGTAAGTTTCCACAGAAACCCCTTATCCACAGCAGCATTATCTGTGGCACCCTAAAAGTTTAACCCTATGTCTGCCAGCTGAGCGAAAAATGGGATGTATCTTTGTACAATGGAATATTACTTGATAACAAAAGGGAGCAAAATACTGGGAATGCTATAAAGATAAGCCTTAGCAGGTTTATTCTGAGTGGTATGATTCTGCGAATATTTAGAAGAGGAAAAGTTAATGAAGGCAGAAAGTAGATTAATTGTTGCCCAGGGATGGAGTTAGGGGGTGATGGCTAGAAGATTAGGTAGAAGGTCTTTTTAATTTTATTTTTTAAGATAGGGTCTTGATGTTACTCAGGCTGGTCTTGTATTCAACTGCTCCTTTGTCTTAGCTGCATCTACAGGCATAAGGCAAGGTACCAGTGTGGGATGGGGCAAACTGACGTGATGACTGTACCACTTGGACTGGGTCTATGGGGCACAAGGCATAGTACCAGTGTGGGATGGGGCGTGTTCTTAGTGGGGCAAACTGACGTGTTGACTGTACCACTTGGAATGTACTCAAAGCTGTTGTAGTGAACTTATAAAATGGAACCTTGATTGACTTGTGAACTGTATCTCAATAAAGCTGTCCTTGGCCAGGCAGTGGTAGCTCACGCCTTTAATTCCAATACTCAGGAAGCAGAGGCAGGTGGATCTCTGTGAGTCTGAGGCCAGCCTGGTCTACAAGAGCTAGTTCCAGGACAGGCACCAAAGCTACAAGAGAAACCCTGTCTCGAAAAACCAAACCAAGTCAAACAAGACAAAAATATCCAAACAACTGTCCTCTATGCTCCTTCTACCCCAACAGACATGCCGGAAAGGATCAGTAGAATTGAGAAGAAAGTGATTAAGTCCCACACATTTTTTTTTTTAACTTTTGGCTTTTATTAGTTTATCTTCAACAAAATCTACCGGGACAAAAGGGCTTGCTTTAGCACAAAATTAAATATTTAGCTCCCAGGTGATTGTGTCAGTGGACCTAGAAGTAATATTCCCCCCTCAGCTTTTCTCCATTTCTAGCTTTTTTCCCCTAAGGACTGCATATTGCTTTTTGTAAATAACAAGCAAAAAATAAACTTTCATGAAATATATATTCCATTGGGTTATGCATGACTTCTACCTGGTGAGCAGCTTAAAAATTAAATTTAGAATTTTTATTCTAGGAAGCTAGTTTTCTTAGGGAAAAAAAGTGACTGATCTCATATTGTCCACAAACTGGCCTGACAAACACAGTGAGGTCCTGCTTTGGAGCCTCTTGTCTTTTATCCCCTCCTTTCTCTCTGTCTGCCCCAAGTAACAAAGGAGGCTTGGTCCTCTCTTCCTATAAAATCTGTCAAGCATATGCTGGCTCCTCTCCCTCCTCCATCCTAAACCCAGGCTCTTGTAGCTCTTACTTGTATTATCCCAACAGCTTGACCACTAAGGATCTGGACCAGTTCTTCTCATCACTTTGGTTTGTATAAATTTGTATGGACTTTGTGACAAAGAGAAGATGACCTTAATGGTGGTGGAGCTGAATGGTCAGGTCAAGAGGAAGAGACACACGGGGGCTGGAGAGATGGCTCAGAGGTTAAGAGCATTGCCTGCTCTTCCAAAGGTCCTGAGTTCAATTCCCAG
>NC_022015.1:7963351-7974441 GCF_000317375.1 Microtus ochrogaster | reverse complement strand
TCACAGTGTCTGTGCTCCTGAGACTGTGTTTCGCTCTGTTGTCTAAGCACATTTGTTAGGCCAGCATTGCATAGGCTGCGTGTTTGAGAGCAGAATGTGTAGTCACAATCAGAATGCAGCTGAACTGTGCGCAGCTCCTTCTGGCACACAGAGCATTGGCAGCGTAGAGTATGACCTGCCTTTCTTTTTTTTTTTTTTTTTTTGGTTTTTCGAGACAGGGTTTCTCTGTGGCTTTGGAGCCTGTCAAAGGCGTGCGCCACCATCGCCCGGCTGACCTGCCTTTCTTGAGCTTACAGATAGCATATCTGGGACAACAAAACCTTCCTGCTCAATTTGTGCAGGGGTATCTGCTTGCATGTAAAGTCTCTGTGCCATGATGGAGGAGGGTGGAGGGCAGCTCCACTGAGTGCCTGCACCATGCCCCTCATTAAAAAAGCGTATGTATCTGTGTGTATTCAAGCATGTGTGTATTGCTGTGCACATGTGGAGGTAAGAGAACAATTTTCAGGAGCTAGGAATCTCTCCATGTAAGTTCTGGGGTGTCAGGCTACCAGCAAGCCTACCAGCTAAGGCATCTCACTGGCTAACATTGGTGTTTCCTAGCCCTCCATTTATTTAAAAGGCCTTTAAAATAAAAATGTTTTCAGTAAGACCCAGTGTCATCCACTCTCCTCCCCACTCCCGCCCCGAAAATCCTACTGGAAGTTCACATAGAGCAGAGTGAGCCCTCTATGCAGGTTGGTGGTCTGCCGATCAGGAGCTGTGCAGAAGTTTCTAAAGCTGTTGGGATAATACAAGTAAGAGCTACAAGAGCCTGGGTTTAGGATGGAGGAGGGAGAGGAGCCAGCATATGCTTGACAGATTTTATAGGAAGAGAGGACCAAGCCTCCTTTGTTACTTGGGGCAGAACAATAATGACTTTGTTTCACTGTTGCTATTTACAGCTCATATCCATATATATGCATATATATAAAATGACCATTATTGCTTCTCACTGATGCGGTTTACTATGGTGTTCTTACTTCTGTCTTCCAGGTAGGAAGGTCTACAGAAGGTAAAAAGCTAGCCCCTATCACACAGGCGCACCACAGGGATCCAGATCTGTTCTGTCCAAAGGCCATTGAGCAACAAACCTAATGAAAGTGTATCAGACCTTTTGAGTTTATGGCTGAAATAAAAATAGCTAGAACCCTGTTCTCAGTCAGAGCCAGAAAATTAAATTGGAATGTTTACACAGCTTCATGATGTTAGATCAAATATCCAGACAAATCTAAATTTATGAGCTCTGTAAAATCTGAGTTGTTGAGAAGGATGGAGACTGGGCTTTGGAGATGCAGGGGTAGGGTCATGTGACTTGGTGAAAATATTTTTGAGTTCCCAAACTGTTCCTGGTCATGTATTTCTGGATGACAGTATCTGGATGTTTTCTTACAACTGATAAAAAGAAAAAAAAAGCCTTTATTAAAATTTCTATTGTCTTTGCCACAAAGGAAGGAAGACTTTGGTGGTTGTCATGGTGATGACTGAATACACCGGGAGTGGGTAGTGATTGCTACCCAGAGCCCTGAAACGAGCATTTGCCATTTTCCTCACTCCCTGAGAGGCCGTCAGTACCAAACTGCATATTTCCTTAATCGCTTTTTAAATTCACATTTAAGCCACATGTGTGCCTGTGGGGGCAGGCCCTCCCACGACAGCCACAGTTGCAGCCATGAAGGCTGAATCCAGTTCTAATTGCTCTCTGTTCCCAAGGCAAAACCAGAGGATGCAAGGTGCTGGGGAGAACTCAAATAAGGCGATTAGCAACCAGCAGCCTTTCTGGGTCACTGAGGAGAGGTGCATCAGCCCTACAGCCCTTCCTTTCAGAATGAGGAGACAATGCATGGCCACTCTGAGTGCTGCCACCAGGCCTCCCATCCCTTGGCACATGCAGCTTGTTGGCCTGTCGGGTGGAAGAAGGGGAATGGTGGAGCGCAGTGTGTGTCTCAGTCATGAGATGACTTTTCCAGTGGAAACTAAATCCAGTAAGAACAAATGGTTTTTCTATGTTTTACTTCTTTCTCATTTTCCCCCCCCTGTGTGTGTGTGTGTGTGTGTGTGTGTGTGTGTGTGTGTGTGTGTGTGTGTGTGTGTGTGTGTGTGTGTGTGTGTGTGTGTGAGAGAGAGAGAGAGAGAGAGCATGCACTAGAGGTTGAACCTTGGGTGTTATCCCTCAGATGCTGTCCTCTTTGTGTTTTGAGGCAGGCTTTCACACTGACCCAAGGCTCTCTGATTTGCCCAGGCTAGCCTGATGGATGGCCAGTGAGCTCCAGGGATCTCCCTGCCTTTCCTTCTCTGGTTCTAGACCTCTTGCCTATGCAGCAAACATTTTACCGATACTTAGCAACCCTCAGCCTATTTATTTTTAAAATGTGATCTCATAATATTGTTCAGACTCACCTCAAACTCCTGGGCCCAAGCAGTTCCCCCACCTCCACCCTCACCCACAGCCCCAAGCAGCTGGGATTATAGCTATGTGCTATTGCACTTATCCACATCTGTCCTTTAGACAATTTTGGGGAGTTTTCTTCTTGGCTTGGCCAGTACAGAGGTAAGCCTGGGAAAAGGTAGACTTTTGTCTATTTGTAGGTGGCTCTTTTGTTGTCTACCTGTGACTGGTAGGCCCAGCTCCTTCAGTGACAGTACTCACCAAGGCTGTCTGCACCTATGCGTCAGTCAGGATGCCACTCACGATTTGCTTTCTTCTGCTGTAGCAGATTTTCCCCTGGAGTTCTCTGTTCTTGGTTCATTGATTAATAGTCACTTGAGGAATCACAGGGAGGCATTTAACATGCATCAGATACCATCACTCAGCAGAGAAAGCCATTCACTGAGCAAGCTCACTGCTGTCTATGTCCTTCCCTGCCCACACAGCTTGACACAGGGGAATGGAACTTGGATTGGGAAAGGCTCGGTTTCAATGTGTGATTCAGAGGCAGTGGTGTGCAGCGTAGAGTGGGAGGTGCTAGGAGGGCGCATCATGCACTCATTCTCTCTCTCTCTCTCTCTCTCTCTCTCTCTCTCTCTCTCTCTCTTTCCTTTTTTAGTTTTTCTAGACAGGGTTTCTTTGTGTAACAGTTCTAGCTGTCCTGGAGCTCACTTTGAAGATCAAGCTGGCCTTGCACTCACAAAGATCCACCTGCTTCTGCCTTCCAAGTGCTGAGATTAAAGGCATGCGCCACCATGACCAGGCTCATTTCTTTACACAATCCTCTTCAAAAGCAGGAATCCTGGGGCTGGAGAGATGGCTCAGCAGTTAGGAGCACAGTTTGCTTTTCCAGATGACCTGGACTCAATTCCTAGCACCCACATGGCAGCTCACAGTTGTCTGGAGCACCAGCTCCAAGGAATTTGACACCTTCACACAGGCAGACATATATGCAGATAAAACATGAGTGCACAGAAAATAAAAATAAATAAATCATTAAAAAAAAAAACAGACAGGAATCCTTGCTAGTGAAAACCATCAAATTCTGGGCTCTTATTTGCATGCATCCCAGAGTGCTGGGACTTCCATGGGGAAGTAGAGGCCTGGGGGTTGTTTCTAGGGGGTGGAGAATCTAGAAAGAGCAACCCACCCTTCCCTCTTGCCTTGACAATATAAAAAACTGATTTGTGCCTTGTTGTCTTTTTCCCTTTATGAGGTCAAGATCTCATGAAGTCCACACTAGTCTGAAACTTGTTATATTCCTGTATATCACTTTGAATCCTTGATCCTCCTTTTTGTACTTCCTCAGTGAAAGGATTATGGGGTGGGTGCTGAAATACACACGTACCAGGGATGGATGGAGCTCAGGGCCTTGCGCATGATGGACAGGCACTCCGCAAACAGAGCCACATTGTCAACTCTTGCCACCTTGTCTGATGGACAATAGTCCAACCTTTGACCTCCTCCCAAATCTTTTAGGTCAGAAGGCCTGGCTCCAGCCCTCTCTAGCTGTGTGACCTTCTACAGATTTCTTAGTGGGTTTTTGTTGTTGTTTTGTTTTATTTGAAACGGGTTTCTCTGTGTAACAGCCCTGGCTGTCCTGGAACTTGATTTGTAGGCGTGGCCGGCCTTGAATTTACAGAGATCCACCTGTCTCTGCCTCCTGAATGTTGGGATTAAAGGTGTGTGCCACCACCACCACCACCTGGCTCTCTTAGTGGCTCTTATTCTCAGTTTCCTCCGTGAAATGACAAGAACAGCACCTGCTTCCAGGGTTAGATTCAGGTGGGAGATGCCTGGAATAGAAGGCAACACAGAATGTGATATAGGGGCTGGGGAGAGGGCTGAACACTTAAGAGCACTTAGTGCTCTTCTAGGGGACCTGGGTACAGTTGCCAGCACCCACAATTACCTGTAATTCCAACTCCAGGGAGACCTAACACCCTCTTGACTTCCATGGACACCCGTACTCAGGGGTTTGTGTGTGTGTGTGTGTGTGTGTGTGTGTGTGTGTGTGTGTGTGCGCGCGCACAGAGAAATATGCATAATTAAAAATAATAAATGTTTAAAATAAAAGAGTGTGTTCACTAGAGTTATTATTCTGGATGTCCATCTTGCTCTGGTATCTATGTCTACCACCAGTCTCCAGTCTGGCTAGCTGTGGGAGAAGGCGGATAGCCCACGGTGGGCCCTTTCTGGGGATGTGGAGAATCTGCAGGGTTTTTTAGTGAGAACATTTCTGGTTCACCTTCTTGCTACCAGGCATCACAGAGAAGTTTTCTATGAAGTCTACCCTCTGTTGGGGGAACTGAAGTCAGAGCCCAGTTCTGGCTTGATGCCTTTCTTTTACTCCCTCCTCTCTCCTACCCCACTGAATGTCTTGAAAAATCAGAAGGAAAAAGAAAGGAAAGAAATAACTAGAATCAAGATAAAAAGTTCTCGCCGGGCGATGGTGGCGCATGCCTTTAGTCCCAGCACTCGGGAGGCAGAGGCAGGCGGATCTCTGTGAGTTCGAGACCAGCCTGGTCTACAAGAGCTAGTTCCAGGACAGGCTCCAAAGCCACAGAGAAACCCTGTCTCAAAAAAACCAAAAAAAAAAAAAAAACCCCCCCAAAAAAAATTTCTCTCAGGGTGTTGTCTGTGCTCATGCTGTATTTGGTGGAAACTCTGGGTACTTGGGGTCCCTGTGGGTCAGGCCCGTTTTTCCTGCTGTGCTCCTCAAACAGGACTCCCTTCCTGAATGGGCACAACTCGGAAATAGAGCAGGAAACTGGTTAGGTGGGGATTTCCAGAGTCATCCCATTCCACCCTCTTCTAAAGGTGTTTGGAATCTGTTTCCGCAGATGCAAGGTAGAGCAAGGTCCTTCTTCCTTGGGTCCTGCGAGGATACCAGCTGGAGCAGGGAGAAGCACTGTCCTTAGACTGTCAATTCTATTGTTAGACATCCCTTGAAGTGGACACCTAGTAAATAACAGGTTTTACCAGGCAGGAGGTCTGGGACAGGAAGGTTAGCTGCTGAGTAACCTGATCCTTGGGGCCATCTAGGGTAGAACAACACAGAAGCTCCTCCCATTGGAATGTGACCAGGCCACTTTATCCCCCTACACCATGATAAACAAAGACCCTGGGGATGTCCCTGGACTCTGGGCCCCAGGCAGCCCGCAGATCAGTGGTTCTCTTTCACTGGGTTTACCTAAGACAATCCTAGGTTCTGGAGAGGCACCACTTCCCCCACCAGAAAATTTTCATGCCCAACAATGTAGAGGTAATTCTAGGGAAAAGGGAATAAAATTAGTCTTTACATTATTTACCTTTTATTTTCTGTGTATGAATGTTTTGTCTCTTGCACCTGTGGTCCCCAAAGAGGCCAGAAGGCGGCGCTGGCTCCCCTGGCACCAAAGTTAGAGACGACTGTGAGCTGCCTTAGAGGCTGGGAACTGAACCCAGATCCCCTGGAAGAGTAGCAAGTGCTCTCGCCTGCTGAGCCCTCTGCGCAGTTCCAAGAGAGGAGTCTAGAAAACATCCCCTTACAGGGCAGCAGCCGGGTGTGCACCAGAGGACCTGCCTCTTGGTTGCCATAACCACACAGTAGGGTGCAGAGGAGGCCACATGTCTCAGAAGCAGTTGGCACTGGACTTCAAGTTCTGCAGTGTGTAGTCTTGAGCCAATGTTTTCTCCCCTCTTGTGGTTATTCTTAAAATGATGAGACCCCATAGTGACTTCTGGGGATTGTACTTAACAGCCGTTTCCAGTCACAATGGTCAGTATGCAAGAAATGTTGACTGGTACAGATAGTTCCCGTTGCTGTTAGAGGATACTGGACACTGAAATAGGAAAGGTGCATATGGACAAAATGGAATGGCAGAACCCGCACAAATGGGATTCGTGCCCTTATAAAAGAGGCTCCTTGGGTGGGTAGGTAGCTCCCTGTGATCCCAGATTGGGAAGGTAGAGAGAGGACTCCCTGGAACAAGCTGAGTAGTGAGACTCACCATAGCAACAACTCTGGGTTAGACTGAGAGAATTGGGTGGAGAGTGGTTGAGATGGCTCCCTACAGTAGCCAACACGGGCACACACACTCTTGCATGTGTTTGCCTGTATGGAGAGTGGTTGAGATGGCTCCCTACAGTAGCCAACACGGGCACACACACTCTTGCATGTGTTTGCCTGTATGGAGAGTGGTTGAGATGGCTCCCTACAGTAGCCATCACAGACACACACACACTCTTGCATGTGTTTGCCTGTATGTAGTCACACATACATGCTTGCACACATACCACACTTACACGTGAAAGAAGAGAAAAAAACTTCAAAGAGCTTGTTTCCCAGCACTCAAGGAAATAGAAGATCCGTTCATGAGGAATGGGCCCTCACCAAGACAGGGAACCTGTGGGAACTGTAATGTTAGACTTTTGATCTCCAGGAGTGTGAGAAATAAATTTTAGGAACTGGGGAGGTGTCTAAGGTTGACAGACTTAACAAGCATGGGGACCCAACTTCAGTCTCCATGGAACAAGCAAGGTGTGGCAGAACTGTCCAGGAACCTGCCTGCCTCTGCCCCCCCGAGTGCTGGGATGAAAAGCATGTGCCACTATGCGGAGCTGAGATTTTTGGGTATGGTAGTGGAGGCAGGGAGGAATATTCTAACCCCAGCAATGGCAAGATGAGTCACACAAGGGTGACTCCCTTGAAGCTCATTCGCCAGCCAGCTAGCCTACTTAGTGTAGACACCTGATGTCTTTGACCACACAGCAAAGTCACACATGTGCGTGCATGCACTTACACACATGTGGACTTCCACAGGAACACACAGAAATAAATACGAGCACTTGATGTAGGAACTTGGTGTAAGATTCCTGTGAGAAAGGATTTAACTAGCCCAACACAGCCTCCTTGGGAGCTGGCCCAAGTTCTCCCTGTAGCTCTGCTCAGGTCCTTGGTTCTGCTTCCCCATAAGTACCACTTTGTGCTCAGGAAGTCACATACTGCAGAGATGATTACTAAACAGTGTAGACTCAAAGCTGGAGAGTAGAAAGTGCCCACCTCACTCATGGCCGGTCTGGGATCGCCATTTTTTCATTACTAACATGCTTGGTAGGTGGTTTTTGGCTTGAGCTGGAAAATGCACAACACCAGTGATGGTCAGAGGCCATTCTGACGTTATTGACACTCACCCTGTCCACATATGCTAAGATCCTGAATCCAGGGCCTTATTGCTAGGCAAGTGATCAGCCACTGAGCTATCCCCCAACCCCCTGAAACAACGAAACATTAAGAAAAAGTTTGTTTAGTTGTCCAACTCTACTTCTTAATAGTCTTTCCGGCATGGAAGGTCGTAACTGCTTGGTTAGAGTCATTATTGCTGTGATCAAATATCATGATCGAAGCAAGTTGGGGAGGAAAGGGTTTTTTTTGGTTTATACTTCTGCATCACTGCTCATCATAAAAGGAAACTGGGACAGGAATTCACACAGGGCTAGAACCTGGAGTCAGGAACTGACGCAGGGGTTGTGGAGGAATTGCCACTTACTGACTTGCTCCTCGTGGCTGGCTCAGCCTGCTTCTTATAGAACCCAGGGCCACCAGCCCAGGGACGACAGTACCACAATGGGTGGGGCCCTCCTCCATCTATCATTAAGAAAATGTCCTAGAGGTTTGCCTGCAGCCTGAACCTATGGAGGCATTTTCTCAATTGAGGTTCCTCCCTTTCAGATGACTGTGGCTTGTGTCAAGTTGACCATAAAACTAGCCAGTACAGTAGCCATGTGTCCAGAGTCTTCCCAGGCCACAAAAAGCTCCAGTTCTTTCGGTGATCGGGACCTGTTTTTAGTCCTTCTCAGTTATGGTCCCTCTCTCCTGTGCTTGTTCCAACTTTCCCATCTGGCTGATATGTGTGGGTCCCGAAGTGGACATGATATCTGAGTGGGCTCTGACCAGTCAAAAATGACCAGTTAATCTTGCTTGTTTTGGACTCTGTTCTAGTATGGAGTCCAAAGGTCTATTGGTGCTCCTGCAGCTTTTTCACACTGGACCAATTGGATCTAGAGTTAGTTCAAACCTCAGAACTAATGCAGAATGTATTCTCTGGGCTGTCAGAACACTGGACCACAAATCCAATGACTCCAAACAACTGAGTTTATTTTTTATTTGTCTTAATTTTGTTTGTCTGGGGGTCAGAAATCAGCACATCAGCAGGCTTGGTTCCATCCCATGCCCCTGCTTCTTCCTGCTTCTAGGCGTGGAAGCTGACATCTTCCCCGGCTCTGCATGTGTCACCCTGGTCTGTGCCTCTGTCCCCCTGTGGTTTCTCTCCTGTGTGCACTTGTAGGGCCTCAGACTCAGATGTATTTTCTCCAGTTCTCATGAAGCCTTGAGACTGGACCCGCTTCTGAAAGGCCTTTCTCATGTTTGGGAATGGAAATGAGTCACTGGAAGATGGATTTTGTTTAAGGCAGGAAATTAATTAAAAACAAGGTTGGATGGGTTTCCCTCCAGCCCTGTTTGCAGGAACTCCTGCTAATTCCTGGTTCCTAATTACTGTGACCTCCAGCCGTTCTCCTAACCTTCCCAGGCCTGTTTCCTTGGCTACAGAGTGGAGGTTGGAGGAGGGCAATCAGAGTAGATTTCAGCTCTAAACGCTTTTGTCCTTTAAAAAATTAAATTATATTTTTAGAGTTTATTTTGGTGTGAACTGACTTGCCATGCCATACCTATATATGAATGCTGGAGACTTGCCTGCAGGACCCGGTTCTTCCTCCCACTGTGGATTCCAGCAGTGTTGTGGCCCGCTAAAGTCTGATAGTGATTTCTGGAAAACAGGGTTACCCTACTAAGAAAGTGAGTCACTCCAACATGACTTCATAAATGGGGAATTTGCTGCTCTTGCCTAAAACAGGTTATCTTTTTTTTTTAAAAAAAAAAGATTTTATTTATTATGTATACAATACGGTGTTCTGCCTCCGTGTATGACTGCATGCCAGAAGAGGGCACTAGATCTCATTGTTCTCCTTGTAGATGGTTGTGAGCCACCATGTGATTGCTGGGAATTGAACTCAGGACTTCTGGAAGAGCAGCCAGTGTTTTTAACCTCTGAGCCATCTCTCCAGCCCCTAAGACAGTTATCATTTGTGAAAATCTAAAAGACTTTTATGCCGTTTGTCTTTGACATGATAGGGTGTGAGCCGCCCTTACTCCCTCCTCTCCATTACTTGCATGCAGGTGGGGGCACTACGGACTTGGGGACGAGGTGTTTCTCAGATATGTATCTATGTATTGAGTAAGTGGGAGGATGAAGTGAGGTGAGGATGCTGACTGAGCTCACAGTCATTGTTGGGGACAGGTGAGGCAGCATCTTTCAGGTCGTGTCACCTAGAAAGATTTCTCCCGACTACATGATCAGACAGCGGCAACTTTTCCCTGTGGCTCTCTGGAGCAGTTTCTGGACCAAGCTGTTAAAGGCTACATTCTGAATTATGGTCTAAATGCCATGTTCAGTGTTAGGGGAAGTGTGTGCTCCTCTCCAGAGATGCTTTTCTGTCCCCAGAGCCCCTGCCTGCTGTCTGGGATCACTTTTGGTGTCCATCATCAGAGCAGCATTCACTACTACCTGTTCTTGGGTTCTTCTGGGATGATGCTGGTGGCATTTGCTGGGTGTTCTTTGGCAGGGAAGAGTCCAGTGGTCTGGATTTAGCTGTGCTGTAGTCTAGGCAGGAAGCTCTAAGGGCAAGATCCCACCAGCCACTGGGAGTTTCTTCCAAGATATGATGAATGTGTATATGGTACTTATTCATTCAGTAAGAAGGAAACTTTGTAGCCAATTTTTGCCATTCTCCTTTTGTTCTTACTCTCACGTCAGATTCTTCTAACATGTCATGCTAACGGAAGGTCCTCTCTAGTTGCCAGTGTTGGTACAAGGTAGAGTCCCCACTCCAGCAGGTGCATCCAGCCCGAGGTCCAAGGCCAAGCACAGTTATGAAGTTGGCCCAACACAGAATTGTAAACTTATTTAAAACATGATTAGATTATTTTCAAAGACTCCATTGTGAATTTTGTAGGTAGCAGCCTGTGTTGCAAGGTCAGAGGGTGGGGCTCCCTGAGCAGTTGAGCTTGCGCAGTCTGTGTGCTCCAGTTTGCTTCTTAAAACACTCCTACCGTGGCTTAGCCCTTTGTTTTCCACATTCTGGCAGAGCTTCTGATATAAAGAAGTGAGTGTGAGAAAACTGAGTGTGCATGGGATGACAGATGGGCTCCCAGGTCAAGCCTGGAACAGAGGGTGTGGGGATGGCCACAGTGACCACAGTGAGCCGAAAGGTGGGTCTGCTTCCCAGTCTTGCAAAAGTGTTTGCTTTTTCAAGGTGGACTGGATTCTTTTTAAAATGAATGTGTGACATTTTTGGCTTTTAAAATTCAACTGGATTTCTAGCCTCATTGGAATTCAAGTAAACCTTGTCTTGGGGACATACTAGTTCATAGTCATCAGTTTGCAATGCCTGCTATGTGGCAGGTAGGTTGACATGTGGGATGGGTCCCAGGATTGTCTCTGTATAAGGAATGCTGAGGGCCCTGGGAGCTATGTGTGAAGGTGAGTGCAATGGCCATCTTTGTTGTGGACATGGAGGAGTT
>NC_022015.1:7936576-7962994 GCF_000317375.1 Microtus ochrogaster | reverse complement strand
GAGAGAGAGAGAGAGAGAGAGAGAGAGAGAGAGAGAGAGAGAGAGAGAGAGAGAGGATAACTTGTATCGGTTCTCTTCTTCCACTGTGCAGGTCCTAGGGATTGAACTCAGGTAGCCAGGCTCAGTGGTGAGAGCCTTGACCTACTGAGCTGTCTCACTGGCCAACTAAAATTTTAAATGACTAAGTAATCCGTAAACACAAATAACAATAATGACACAGGGTCAAACAGGCACAAGTATCCGCTACCAGAGTTTAACACTGCTACTGCATTTGGATTCATGGTTCATAATCCTTCTGGAATATGTAGCTCTTGAAAAAATTTTGAAACGCAAATAAGAATTGGGAAGAATACCACTGTAGTTTAAGCCTTCAGGAGTCGGAGGGGCTGGAGGTGACCAGGCAGGGCCACTTAGAAGAAAAGAGACCTTGAAGGTTACACAGAATGTAGCAGGGAAGATGGCAGTGGGAGACACACTCAGGGGTGGGAGCGACAAAGTGATTGAAGCTGGCGGACAGTTAATCTCACAGGATGTGGAGTGGTCAGATACAAAAGCAAGGTGGGAGAGGGGAGATAATCAAAGAAACCTGGGCTCCAGCACAACTGATCTGGCAGCAAGGACAACCTGGCCAGGGATTTTGGAGGTAGGGCCTTTGGGCAGAGTGAGGAACAGTCTTTGTGGCCTTTCTGGTTCTCACATACCTGTCACTGATCTCTTTCAGGGTGTTGCTGGTGATAGAGGGTTAAGTCTGGTACCTGATGATTATGCCCAGGGCACTTCCTGTTCCTTCACTAGCTCCTTGGCATCTGGCCCACTGGGGCCCTCTGGCCTTTGCCTGAAGAGTGAGCAGGAAGAAGACTAAGCCCCCACTTTGTGCTAATTAGAACTTGAGTTTTGGTCATGAGGTTGAAGAAAGGCTCTGGGCTGCTTTCTGCTCTGATTTCTTTGTTTGTGAAATGGACATAGTACTACATACAAGGGCGTTGTTCTTACAACAGGATTTCTAGATGAAGTCACGCTTGTGTTTACATTGGACACCTGCCCCAACCTGGGTGCACAGCGCAAATGACCGCAGCTGCCTGTCCTGTTGGATTGAGTGCTTGTATCATGAGGCAGGTGAGGCAGTAATCATTCTCTATCCCCCAAAGTACACAGTGCTAAGCACACAGTAGGACCAAATAAGTATTAGCTATGTGGTGTTTGTGCTTGTAAGGCTAATTCAGGTTTTTTGTTTGGTTTTGGTTTTTCAAGACAAGGTTTCTCTGTGTAGCCCTGTCTGTCCTGGAACTCACTATGTAGACCAGGCTGGCCTCTGCCTCCTGAATGCTGGGATTAAAGGTGTGTGCCGTCATCACCCAACTAATTCAGTCTTTATAACAACGGATTTGTGATTATTACAATCTCTTTTGTAGTTAAAACTATTTTGTTAGGGAAGACAATTGTGAGAATGGCTCCTGGTCTGTCTGTCTGTCTGTCTGTCTGTCTGTCTGTCTCTCTGTCTCACACACACACACACATTTCCTTTATTTTTGAGAATTTCATACATGTATACAATGAAATATGATCATATCTACTTCCTATTTCTGTCTTCCAACTCCCCTTTATTCCCTCCATTGTATACCCTCCCAACTTATGTCTTTATTGTTGCTGTTTGTTTGGATAACCCACTTAGTCCAGTTACTGCGGCCTGTAGGTGAATGGGTTTGGAGCCATCCCCAGAGCACCCTCAAAAAAGAATGTTCTTCCTCCACCAGCAGCCAGTAGTACTCCTTGTATAAACTGATGACATGACCACTCCGTGGTATGGTTAAGGGGAAGGTTTATATTGTAGATATGAGAGAGAGAAAGAAGTAGACTGGACATGGCCCAAGGCCTTTGTGAGAGAGAGGAAAACAGCAAGAGAAAGAGAATAGAGAAAACAGAAGCACGAGTCTACACTCAGGCATAGCCCGAATAGCAGGGTTGTAAGGAGAATGAGTAGCTGGTGGGAGGGAAGCCAGGTAACTGGGAGAGGTGAAGAACCAGGTTCTTGTGACACCGAGGGAGCCTGGAGGCCAGCATGTGCTTTGGTATGCTAATAGGCACCATAGGTAGCCATTTGCCCCTTCTGTCAGTAGGAAGGGAAATGACTCCTGTTTGGTAGAGGGGAGCCGGCTTCACAAGTTCCTGAGAGTGCTGGCTCTTATCTGACCTCCAGAAATGCTTCTGTAGCCCAGGCAGAACCCGGCTCTGGATGTCTGGAGTTTCCTTTGGACCTGACGTGCCTTCATCTGGTCACTTACTCTTTCATTTTGCTGTGGCAGACTCACATTGTCTTATAATCTTTTTATTTATTTATATTTTATGTGCCTTAGTGTTTTGCCTACATGTATATCTGTTTAAGGGTGTTAAATTCTCTGGAACTGGAGTTACAGACAGTTGTGAGCTGCCTGCCATGTGGGTACTAGGAATTGAACCCGGGTCTTTGGAAGAGCAACCAGTGCTGAGCCATCTTTCCAGCCCTTGTCTTATAATCTTGAAGGCTTTTAACTCCCCCCCCCTTTTTTTTAAAGACAATAACTCAGGTTTTACCACCAAAGTGCTGAAAGCAGTAGCAAAGTTTAGAAAACCTGCCCAACTGCCATCCTAAATAGATTGAGAACAAAATCTCCTTTATTGTGTTCTCAGTATATGTTTCTTGAGCTCCTACCTATGCCAGCACTGTGGCAACAACTCTAGAATGCAGCTGTGTAACAGCGTGCAATTCCCTGTCCCCTTCAACCCCGTAGGGCTGTCGCCCACCTTGTGATCTGTAGACCTGTGTAGGTTACAGTGAAAGAGCCACTGCTGTTCTGTGACCTCAGTATCTTAGTTTCCCTTTCTGTCTCCTGCCTCTTTTGGGAGTGAAAGCTTCCTGGTTATATTGTCCTCAAAGAGCCCTAGCCATTCCCAGGCAGTTCTGGAAGAATCCAGAGTTTTACCAGGCAGGTAGATGGATGTGGTAGTACTTCTCCACCAAGACGAGGCTTGGTCTTAGGGCTGATTTTAACCCAGCGCAGGATGGAAGAAAATAACCAGATGGTTCTTTCTGACATCAGGGCTGGGTGTTAGGCTCTGTCCTGATGCTAGAGGGAGCCAACCTCCCAGGCTCCAAGAACAACACACTGAGTCCCTTAGCGCTTGCCTGGATGTCTACAGCCAGTCACCCTCATTCCCTTTGGCCACAGGGGTGGTGACTCAGAGCTGGAGGTGTGTGCCTGCCTGGTGCCTGATTGTGCTTGGGGTGTGGAGAGGAGGGAGGATGAATGAGCAGGAACAGGAACAGGGCGGCTTGCTGGATTGTAACACTGGGAGCAGTTGTGGAGAAAGAGAGAACAAGCCTTCCTCTCGCCTGCCCTGAGCTGAGTGCAGATTTCCTCAGACTACCACCAGGAAAGACACGGTTCTGACCATGGGACTCAGGGCGAGTGTGGGCCTGTCTGCAGGAAGTGAGCGAGCGGGTGAGTCCCGGATGGGTCTGTAAGGATTCAGTGTGTGGTAGATTTTGGTTCCCGAAGTTTCAGATGGCCAGCAGTGCCATCGCTCAGCAAGAGCGCCATTTCATGAGGACGAAAGGGTCCTGAACTCTTACTTCCCTCACGTTCCTACGGACGGAAAGGTGTCCTGTTGGAGATGAGGAGGGGAAGGTTCCTTGTGTTTTAAGTTACCTGTAGTGTCATCGAACTTCCAGTTCGACTGGGGTTGGATGGGTGGTAGGAGTTTGAGAAGATCCTGTCACCTAAAACATCCTCACTGCCTGGGAGGTGCTGGTAACACCTGGCCCAGTTTTCTCAAGTGGCACCGGATTCAGGAGGCACTGAATGAAGTATGAATGGGCGCTCTGAGGTTGAGAATGCCTCCCTGTGACTTCAGTCCTCCTGTAGGCGCTGTGTCCCTGGCTGAGCTCAGTCTGTAGGGGAGGTGCACTTTCTTGGTCTGTTCTTTCGACACCATGGTGACAGACCCTCTGAGGGACAAGGGTGTGGTTGAGGGGCTGTGCCTGCTGATCTGAAACCACTGCCTGGCAGGCGAGTTCTTTAAATAGATGTTAACAGTGATCTGGGGTTTTGTGTGCTTTGACCCAAGAAGAGGAAAGCCTGTGCTTGAGTCTCTGTCTTTGCAGGCCCGTCCTGCTGGAGTTGTAATGCAGAGCATTCTAGAGCCAGCCAAGGAAAAGCCTAGCAGGCCCCAAATGCGGAAGTGTTTCCTAACCGTGCTGAGCTGGATTATCTCTTCCCTTTCCAGATAAGTCCAGCACTTACCCACTCATTGGATGTTATGCACGGGACAGAGCTAAGGCTTGAACTCCAATCTGATCTGCCTGGGTGGCCTCTGCGATGGGGAACCCAGGATGAGGAAACCAGAGCCCTGAGAGATTGAGGAGTCACTGCTAACAAGGCTGACATTCCATTACCTTGTTTCTCTGAAAACTTCCTTCACAAAGTGGGCAGGGCTGTCGGCGTTTGACTTCCTCATTCTAGTAGGAGTTTGACTTTCATCTTTTCATTCATAATCACAGGAAGCCAAAATAAAGCTCCCTATTTGGCAGGTGGGATTCTAGCTATGCGACCCCTTGTAGGATCTGAGATGCAGGTAGGTTTCTTCCTTCGGCCAGGTTACTTGCTTGGGAGAGAGTTTTACAAATGGAGTGGCCACCGAGTGGATCTGTGAAACCCATATATAACCTGTGTGACAGAGCTTTCTAGATTGTGCTGGAAATCATCAGTCTGCTCTATCCAGGGGACCAGAAGGACAGAGGTACCTCTTTCCGAGGTGGACAGTCATGCTGTGACCCTCTCAGATGCTACTCTTTCTTGTGCCTTTAGGCACAGAAGAGGCAGTATCTGAACCCCTCAGGTGGTGGCCCTGGGGTTTGGCTGGACTCAAGTTGCTGCCTAACTTGGGGTGGGTGAAGTAAGCCAGATGTGGGTAGTGTGGATGCTGGTAGCCTGGCGCTGCTGTATTTCTGGCTCCCCAGGGATAATGGGTGCTTCTAGCACTGGCGTAGGTTCCTTCTTCTGGGCCTGGGAGCCCCGCCCGGGTCACCTATCTGGACTTTGTGATGGGTTGATAGACTCTGCACAACCTCCTGCCAAAGGTGGCTGTTGCTCTTTCCCAAGGTAACAGTTCAGGTGTCTCCCATGTGAACATCCCTGTTCCCATACTCTAGGAAAAACACAAGAAATACAAGAGCCAGCCTCCAAAGAACTGAGTACTGGCACGTGGAGAAGACTGGAGGAAAAGTATTAGTTGGGGGAACTAAGAACAATGAAAGAGCCTTCATATCTTCCCCTGAACTGTTAGCTTAGCCTCACACTCTTCTAGTTCATACAAGTGAGACATAGGAGAGCGTGTTTATACTCCTACCCCACCCTGTGTCTTCTTAATCACTCAGCAGTTTCCTCTCAGGCACTTGATCCTCACTTTCTGCATTGAGGGTATTAACCTTCCCTTGTGGGCCTGCAGAGGCTTCTGGCGTGCTAATGTCTCTTGCGCTGCCAGTTGCTGCATCTTGATGGCCAATGACCATTAGGTTCTTGTCTCCGTTGCCTGAGTTCTGCTTTCTGCAGGTGTAGGCAGTTCACTAGAGGGCTCACTTGAAGGTCAGAATCCCATTAGTTTTTTCCTATTCATTGAGTCCAGAGATGCTTCTGAGCATCTCCTGGGTGCCAGATACCTCTACAAACTGATGTAGTAGAGACAGGTCAGATCTGCGTGCTTGTCAGAGGGACCCACAGTAATCGCATGTGCGCCTAAGTGCGAAACATCTCAGCTGTTAATAACTAAAATAGGCCGATGTGGTATGAAGTGACAGTGAGACGGGCTGAGGTGGTGACAGCCCTACCCAGATCTAAAGGACAAGGTGCCAGCTGCATGGATACAGGCAAGGAACGTGCAGACTGTGAGGACAGAGGGTGCCAAGTGGGAAAGGCCTGGTGTTCAGGAAGTGAGGTATGCAGGGACAGAATAGTATATGACGAGGCTGTCGCCAGCTAGGAGTCATGTCATCTTGAGGTTTTGTTTGTCATGAGACAGATTCTCATGTAGCCCAGGGTAGCCTGGAACTCACTTTGTAGTTGACGGTGACCTTGAGCTTCTAGGCCTCCTGCTCCATCTAGTGTGTGCTGCAATGCCTGCTTGTGTGGCACCAGAAATGGAACCCAGGGCTTTGTGTGTGCTGGGCAAGCACTGTGCCAACTGATCTAAAACCATTGCTAACCCATCTTCTAGCATTTTCCAAGCCAAGGCAAAGCAACTAATTTTCACTCTGGATGGTGTGGTGCTTCCAGTGCTTCATGGAGAAGCCTGCCATGATCTCACTTCCAGTGAAGTCACAGAAGCTGAGAAAGGATGTGCTTAGCTGTTGCAGAGGCTAATCGGGAGACAAAAGCTAAGCCTGGTAGTTGCAAGGCTATAATTCCAGCTACTTGGGAAGCTGAGGCAGGAGGATCACAACTGCAAGGTCTGCCCGGGCCACAGAGTGAGTCTGATTTAGTGAGAGACTGTCTCCAACTAAAAGGTGAAATGAAGGCTGGAGACAGCCTTTTGTCACGAGGGTACTTGCCTCACATGCTCGAGGCCCTACGTTTGGTCCCTAGTGCTGGGGCGGGTGGGTGGGGTGTGGCCAGAGGCAAGTAGTGGAGGTGGTGGAAAGCAAGGGTGAATATAGAGCATCTTAGAGAAAAAGCCAGTAGAACTCACATGCATATCCCAAGCCAAAGTTAGGCCATAGAAGGAACAGAGAATGACTCCAATTGAGGACATTGTTACCAGAAAAGTTTGGTTTGGGACAAAGACAGCTTATTGTTCTTTAGTTAAAACTTAGATGTCTGTTTCTATAGTCAAGGCTCAGTTGGGTTCAAGAAACATTGAATGCCTTCTGTATGTTTAAGTGTGTGTGCCCCTTTGTTTTAACCCCTAGGAACATTTTAAAATCCCATTTGTAATGATGGAGCCAAGGCTTAGAGAGGTGAAGAGGCTTGCTTTGGTTGGAATCCAGCCCAGCTCCAAAGCTCTGGGCTGACGATTGCTCAGGGCACATGTTGAAAGAGATACCTTAGTACTGCGTGGGTAGTTTTCTCTTGGGGACAGGATAGGACCATAGGCTGGCTGGCTCATCCAGGCCTATTCTCAGGCCACAGGAAGAAGGGCTGGCAGGGAAGTGGCTGTGTGGAGAGAACTGTTGTCAATGTTGACGGATTCAAGTCTGCAAGCTTGAAAGACCACTCTCATAAGATCGTCAGCCTCCTTAGAAGTGCCACATTACGGTGACACTTCCTGTTAAGTGAACAAATTAGTAAAAGTGCCAAGTAAAACAAACCAAAAGGAGCTTAGGAAATGCTCGCAATTCGAAGATACTGTCTTTTTGATACCATCCCATCTAGCCCAGGCTAACTCCAGGTGAGGGAGGATGACTTTGAACTGCTAACATTGTCCCCACCTCCTCAGTGCTGGGATGGATGGTGGTGTGAGCCACCTCAGCCCTCTTATGGTGCTGGGGGTTAAACCCACAGCCTTGTGCACTCTGCCAACTGAGCTGATGCCTAGCCCTGAAGATAGTTTCTGCTCCCGATTACACCCTCTCTGCTGAGGAGCCCAGATGAGAGCTGACATAGTTAAGGCAATTTCTTCTCATTTGTGGAGTTTCCATTTTCATTTTTGAGCATTTTCTGGGGTACTACTAGGTGACCCACAGTCCACAGTTCTGTTGAGACACTGAGGCCAAAGAGAAAATGTGCCGTAAGAAGCCTGGAGGCGATGTTGAAGGCGGCCTTAGCCTGCAGGTGACTGTTCTCCAGTGTCGGGTTGGGAGGCTGGGGACAGGGGACTGACAGGCTTTGCTCTGTATGTTGATGAGGCTCTGCTGACTTTGACTGGATACTTTTCTTACATTTTAAGCTGTTTCTTCTTTTTATAGCTAGGACCAGATAAGCGCTAGTGCCAACAGCACATCTGCCACACTCCACATACCAATGCCACAGCCATCAGGGAGCAGCACTCAACAGTGTGCTCTGGCCTCCTGTCAAGCGTCGTTCACAGCTTTCCAGAGCTCCCTGCATTAAAAAAAAAATCAATAAAAAAAATCAACTTCCTAGATAAGTAATTGGAACTTTTATGTTTAACTAATTGAAGTTTTTTTTTTTTTTTTTTGGTTTGATTTTGGTTTTCTAAGTCAGGGTTTCTCTGTGTAGTCCTGGCTGCCTTAGAACTTGCTCTGCAGACCAGGCTGGCCTCCAATTTAGGGATCCTCCTGCCTCTGCCTCCTGAGTGCTAGGATTAAAGGCGTGCACCACCACACCAGTCTATGCTCATTCTATATGAATGAAAAATTCCCCTTCCCAAAACTTGGCAGGAAACTGTCAGGCCCTCACATTCTGACCAGTCCCATGTGTGGTGCAGGTGAGCTCTACTGAGCTCAGTTCTCTGTTCTCCATGGTCCTCTGTATTCTGTTATCAAGGCTCTTGTGTTTGCTGCCAGCCCTCTGTGGGCTTTCCTTCCCAGTCCAGGGCTTTTGTGAAGGTGTGTTTATTTATTTGGGCGCTTACTCTCCCTTGCTGCCTTCCCTCCATGTTTCCTGGGACTCTCCAGGTCGCCCTGGCTGCCAGGCCTTTCCCAGAAGTTGTTTCTAGGGGGAAGAGTGGGATTTTAAAAAAGAAGACTAGATTGTGTTTAAATCATTTGGCAGATTGCTTTCTCAGTAGCCTAAAGAGAAACAGAAACTCCTGCGCGAGGAGAGTTTCTATTCCCTTGAATCCAGTCGCCTGGCTCCCAGCCGGGCCATGTCTGCCATGCTGAGGAGCAGAGGTGGGAAGTCAGGTTTCAGGACAGGTATTTCAGGGATGTGTCGATACAGGTTTGCAAATGCTTCTTGAGTCAGGGTAATGGGACATGCGACTGTGGGTTTTAGGATCAGGAAACTTAATGGCATTTTAAGGTCAAAAAAGGGACAAGGAATGAAGCATGCACGACTGGACTTGGAGTCTCAAGCTTATGTAACAGGCAGCCTTTGTTGGGCAGTGGTGGGTCTGGAGCTCTGTAGAGAGCACAGTAGTTGACTGTATCAGTAGACAGGTTGTCTACCTCTTGTGGGGCTCGCCTTTCTCCCTAATGGCCTACTAACAACAGGTAACTTGCCTACTGGTATTAGGTTGAATGGTGTAGCCTAGGAACCTTACTCTTTTTTTGTTCAAAGAGTGCTGAGCTGGAAGCTCTGCCAAGAGCAAGCTGGGTACATTCAATCAAAAGCGATGAAGTTTCAGGATCCCAGAATTCAGGATTTATTCATCCACATAGGTTCGTCTCCTCTCCCAATGGTTATGTTGGTTATGTCCTCTCTCTTTCTCTCTCTTTCTAATTCTGATAATAGTTCATAATCTGGAACCTAATTTCTTTTATTTCTATCACGGAAATAACATGATTTGTGCTTCTAACCTCCTTGGGTACCTGAGAGTGTTGGACAAAGAGAATGAGCAGAAACTGGGAGGGCCGAGGCTGATGGTGTTGGCATCAAGGGCAGCAGGCATATCGGGGAAGGGAGTGTGAGGAATTGCTCTAGGTGTGACCAAGCAACAGCTGTTTTTCATCAGTTTAACTCATCGTCCTTCCAATGTTAGAGTGCTTGTACTTCTGAATTAAGTACCAACACCTTGTAGCTCAGGATTCATGAGCCTGGGACTCCGTGGGTTTATTTATATGACATGAGTTGGGGGTAGGAGACAGACTGACTGCCCTCGGGGTTGATATTGTGTGTAGAAAAGGTGGCCACTGGCTGCTGGATCTGTTCCAGGCACATAGAAGATTGGCCCTATGCTCCTGTCTACCAGAGGGTCCATCACCTGACCTGATGATAGGACCAGAGGCTCCTTGGGGTATACTGCTTGCCGTACAAGTATCATTTAGAACTTTGGCCCTGGGCACAAGGGGGATGAAAGGGTAGGTGAATATGGCACTGTGTTTCTGATGCCCTGCCCACAGGGCTTTCTGACCATAGTCAAGAAAACATCAGTCTCTGCTTCTTAAGGGAAGGGGACAGCAAATCATGCAGAAGGCCTGGGATTTATAAACAGAACCTAGATTCATTCCCTGTCTGAACACTTCCCTGAGGTTGTCCTGTGCACACCCCTCATCTTCTTAGCCCAGTTTTCTCTCTAACAAAGTGTGGAGCTGGTGTGCTGATGGCTGGATGTGTGAGTAAATGTTTGTGGACTCTGAAGTGCTTCCGAGGCTCTAGAGGTCAGTGGTGTTGTTGCTTGATTACTCTCTACCGATCAGTTGTTTCCCCACCAGATTGCAAATGGGACCAACCCAGAGTTTATACTCTCAAGCTTCCTGGATTTGACTGTGAAAAAGCTAGATGAAATAAGGCCCAGCCCTTGAATGTGATGCAAGGCTGTCTGAAACAGGTGTTGCAGGGGGCTGTTCCTATCCCAACTGGAAAGTGCTTTTTTGGGAGGCCCAGGCTGCCGCCTGCCAGATGAGGTCATAGGATTCTGTGGGCTGGCCCAAGAATAGGACTGGGAATTGAGAGGCCATCTGTGCTGGGATGAGTGAAGGTTTGGTAGGGGCGGTTCTCTGTGGCTGGGTCTGTCAACAAGCAGCCTGGTCTGATGGCTTGTTAGGACTTGGCCCACTCTAGCTCCCTGTGCTAAGGTTACATCAGGCACCAGGACAGAGTAAGGAAAGTCTCGGGCTTTTAGATATTGTCTTCCTTACCTGTCTTCCTAAACTGTGTGCTGTGCAGATTTAGATCCACTAATCTCCAGAGAGACTCAGTGCTCAGTTAGGGGGTGAAGCTAACAGCTTAACATCACTAAGCTGAGATGATCTATTGGCTGGGAGAGCAAAAGTCTCCTCCCTGCCTGTGTTAAGAGCTTTTGAAAAGAGCCCATACCCTCTGATTTAGCAATTTTAGTTTGGAGGCTTCAACTCAAGGAAATATTTTTGAATTGGGGTGAGGGGGCATCTATACTCAAAGTTGCTGATTATGATGGGAGAGACCCCATAAAATCTCCAGCATTAGCAGAGTATATGGGTCTAAACAGAAGCACCATGGGGTCAGGGAGTAGGGATGCTTTTGTTTCCCTGCTCCCTTGTATCCACAGCAATGTCTCACACATAGGCAATGAATGTAATTTGAAGGTGTGAAAAATATTATGTTCATATGTCAGACTCAGTAATTCAAATGAAGGCACCGGAATGAAAGTGTTTCTCCTGCATGAGTTACATATACAAAAAAACAAAAAACAAAACCACAGTGGAACCTTTACTTTGTATGTTGACTTGAAGATTTTTTTAAAAAAGAAAGTTAACATCAAATAAAAAAAACTGAAAAAAAGCAGCATTTTTAAAAAGACTTTTAATTTTATGTATATGAGTGCTCTATCTGCATGTATACCTTTATGCCAGAAGAGAGCATCAGATCCCACTATAGATGGTTGTGAGCACCATGTGGTTGCTGGGAATTGAACTCAGGCCCTCTGGAAGAGCAGTCAGTGCTCTTAACCGCTGAGCCATCTCTCCAGCCACAACATATTTTTCTATGTGGAGAAGACTCTGCCAACTTGGGCTTAGTAGGTAAGGAACCTGAGTTCAGTGAGAGAACAAACTCCTGAAAGTTGCCCTCTGACCTCTGCTTGTGTGCCCTGATACATGTACTCCCACCTATAAACAAACAAATGCAGTAACAATTTTTTTTAAAAAAAAATTATTATTATGTTTTTAAATAGAAGGCAAAAAATAAACCCCAAACTGCCTTGGAGTTTTCCACACATATAATGATGCCACAGGTGCTTTTCGTTAGTTTGTTTCTAGATTTGATAAAAATCTAAAAGCAACTATGATTTTGTGCTTGGGAAATTCTTTTTCAATCCATCACATTCCCTGTTGAGAAAGGAGATTCATTTATTTGCTTATTTGCGAAACAAACCAGCAGCCTTCAGAGCCGACTCTGCATCTTTTGAAACTCCAGGCAGTCTTTGTCAACACACAGAACACCTACACTCGGGCGAGTCTGTCATCTTGGCGTGGAAGCAGCCCCTCCTGACTTCCGAAGGGTGGTAGAAGGCTTGGGTGTTGGAACCGAGCAGGTCACGTTGCAGAGACATGCCCATACGTTTATTTTCCCTTCAGTGAACTGAAGACATTTGGTAGCAGTGAGGAGAATTTTAAGAAGATAGGATTTGCTGGCTGGGTGGTTAATTCTTAGGATTCTTTCCCTGACATACAGTTTGGGGATGTTGAGAGTGCTGCCTATTTTCCTTCATTCTTGTATCAGCTTGCTATCTTATAGAGGGTTTTTTTTTTTTCTTTTTAGTGTTTCAGTGTTTTGGAACTTTGTGAAATGTATCTTTAAGATATTGTGTATTCCTGGGCATGGTGACACATACCTGTAATTCCACTATGTGCAAAACAGATAGGAGGATTGTCTAAAGTTTGAGGCCAGCCTAGTCTACACAAAAATTCCAGGGCAGTCAAAGATATGTAGCTAGACCTGAAAAGTTTTTGTGGCCCAATAAACCTCTCTGCCGACCCAATAATCCAAATCAGACCAAATCAACCGAATTAGAAAAAGCCCAGGTTTAATGGATACCAACGCTCCTGGGTGGCCTTCCAGCCCTGGGATGATTCTTCCATCCAAACAGACCGTTTCAAAAAACAATACTAGCTGGAAGCTTAGGAGTCAGAGACAGGGGACCTGTATGTGTTTGAGGGCAGCCTGGGCTAATGTGTACTGAGTTCCAGACCAGCCGTGTTCCTCCTTCCCAGAGGAATGTTTGATGACCTGGGTCTCTAGCATATCATCTTTTGGTGTCCTAGTTCCCTTAATCATGTGACTTCTTATCTTTCTGTCTCTCTAGCCACAACCAGCAGACCACAACCTTCAGGCATCCTATGACTGGACAGTTTTCTCCAGAAAACAGTGAATTCATTCTTCAGGAGGAGTAAGTATTTCTTTATGTTCTTACTCAGATAGAGTAAGTTGAAAGCTTGGAAATAGTTCTTGTTTTGAGTTCATCAAAACACAACCTGCTAGGCGCTTTCTGCTGTTTTGGTTTGCGTGTTTGTCTTGTGGTGGGGTAGAGGGTCTTAGAGTGGATTGAGAGGAGTTTTGTTTTTCAGTCTCCACTTGTCTGGTGGAGAGATGCTACAGGATGTGGGGGTGCTATCACAGCCTCTTAAAATCCCCTTTCTGCTGAGACATCCAGCTTGCACACAAGCTGCCCTCTGACTAGACTCCTCACCTGGTGGGAAGGTGGTAAGAGGTGAGATTGGGTGCCAAGGCTACCTGCAGGAATTCCCATGTTCTTGTCCCTGAGCAAGGATTTGGACAGAGATAGCGGATAGTAACGGAAAAGTTTACTAAGGGAGCACAGCTTCTCCAAGTGTGGAAACAGGCCAGAGCTGGAAAAAGATCAGACTCAATGACAGTGCTTTACAGAGGGTTGTATATTTCAGTATGGTGGGCTTTGGGCCGACGCGTAGCTCACATTTTTCTTTACACGCCCTTTTACATGTCAACCTCGGTGGAGAGGGTTTCCAGCCTTTCTTTATATGCTTATTTCCATCTACTCTCCTGCTACAGTTGTGCATAAACAAAACCGCTAAAGCCATCAAGTAGAAATCCAAAGGTGGGGTCTAGAGGAGAGGCAGTGCTCTTCAGGGAGAAAACCCTCGTCATTAGCTGGACTCACTGTGCTGTCTGAGTGGGCTACGGAGCCTGTTGCGTGGAGATTCTAACCTAACCTTAGCCTTGCTTCAGAGACACCAAGCTTCCTCTGCTGCCTCTTCTTCAGGAACCCGTCCCCAGCATTGGTATAGGGCCTCATTGCTCATGATCGGATTATCTGTGCCACTCTTCTGAAGCCGCTTCCTGATGCTCACTGATTTTTTTCAATTGTCAGTGGGTGTCTGGCCCTTTGTGGTTGTGCTAGTTTTATTTCCGTTGCTGTGATAAAATATCCTGACAAAAAGCAACTTAGTGGGGAAGGGGTTTATATCAGCTTACAATTCTGTCATTATGAAATTATGGGGCATGAAAACGAATCACAAGACACACAACGGAACCTACTTTAAGAGTTTATTAAGACCTTTATTCTCAGCACTTGGGAGGCAGAGGCAGGCAGATCTCTCTGAGTTCGAGGCTAGCCTGGTCTACAAAATCTAGACAGGCTTCAAAGCTACAGAGAAACCCTGCCTCAGGGGGGCAGGGGAGTAATTTATTAAGAGGAGGAGAGAAGAAGGTGCTCAGGCCTGTCGGAAATTTGGTGCTGGAAGAGAGCATATAACGAGTGTGTCCAGCTTTTAAAGACTGTCTAGTGCATGCACACACGCACGCACGCACACACGCATGGGTTTATGTAGCCTCCTTATGCATAGATCACTAGGACTTGAGGACCCTGGGTGGCTATGTAATTTGCCAGAAGGCTTCATGGCGCATCCACAACTGTGGAACCCGAAGTGTCAGCTTGTACCTTGGGTGATAGAAATGATAGCATGGGGAAGTCAAATCAGACAGCTAGTTACAGCACATCTAGTCAAGAGCAGAGATAAATTAATGCGTGCGTGATCGCTTGCTTGCTTGTGCTCAGCTTGATTTCTCCACCCTTAAAACACATCAGGTCCTCCTGCCTAGAGGATGGTGCTGCTGCCCACAGTGGGCTGGGTCTTCTTAGATCAGTTAACTTAATTAAGACAGTCCCTAATAGACATGCCCATAGGCTAACCCAATGTAGACCAACGCCTCATCTAGACACTTCCTTGCAGGTGGTTCTCAAATTGTGTCAAGTTGACAATTAGAGCTGTTCATCACAGTAGCTGTCAGGGTCTATCCACACCCAAGGCCCAGGAATGCGATTCCCATGTCTGAGCCTCGAGCACAGGCACACACATACTTTCTTCTTCTCCGTGCGGGTGCCTCTACAGCTTTGGGGAAGGGAGAGGCATTCCTGAGCAGTGACGGCAGCTGACTGACCGTGAGCTGTGTACACCAATCCCCAGACTCCGCACACATTTCATGTGGAGGTGGGGCCAGGCTTGAGAGAGAGCGCACTTGCTTTGGAAGTTCAAAAGCCCACTGTTGTGCTGGGCAACCAACTGCAAGGCCTGTGGGCTCCCTTGGGGGTCCTCACCAAGGGGACCTTTACTTGGAATGCCTTTCCCTGTGCTCAGTCAGTTTCAACTGTCCTCCCATTCCATTTGCGTATTTGGAGAGAAAACACGGTTGGAATGGCTGGTGGTGTGAGCGGTGTCTGAAGACAGCTCTGAGAGAGGCCTGAGCCTGCTGAAGGTAGGCGGTCTCTTACTGAACTTTGGCCCCTTTGCCGAAGAGACTTTATTTTACGGGTTTCAGGGCAAAGCTCTCCTGAAGCTGCTGCAGATTGTGGGTTTAGGTGGAAATCTCCCCCTGCTAGGTGATTCTGTCTGCTGTTCTTCCTGCAGCTACATGTTGGTAAAAGCTGACAGCCAGAGGTAAGGGCGAGTGAGCATGGGAGAAGGCTCTCCAGCTCCAGGAGGAGGCCAGCCCGTGCTCACCCTCGTGGTTCTGGGCTGTGGGAGTCTCATCTGTGGCCATCAGTGACTGGTAGAACCAGCACCTTGTCTCCAGACACTGATAGTCTTGGGCTAGCTTTGCCTGTTGCATTTGGTTGCCATGGCAGCAGAAAAGATGAGGAGAAATGCAAACACCTGGCAAGCAGATGCAGGAACTTGACTGGTTTTCCTCTCCGGATTTTCAGGCAGCATTTGTGACAGTCACAGGTAAGGGGAGACACGGGAATGGGACAAGTGGCAGTTTTTGGTGTGGATGTTTCGATGGGGCATTGTCAGTTGGGAATGCAGTCCTTGCCACATGACACCCACATCTTCGGCTCTTTTCTGCTGGCCTAATATGTAGTCGTGGTGGCTTTGCTATGTGGAAGGGAAGCTGTTGCTTTAAAACAGAAGCCTTGTTTCTTCCTGTGGCTTCTCTAGTTCTTTTCCTTCCCCACAACCTGGGAATTGCTCTGGTTGCCAATTGACAATTGTTGTAGTCTGATGAGAAGGGCAGCTGCTTGGTAGATCAGGCAGGAGGAGCAGGCAGGCTGGATGAGAATGGGAGAGTCTCCGAGGTCGGTGTCTTTCTCTCATCCTGCAGTCATGGAGTCTGAAGCAGGAAGAGTCTAGCCCAAGGCAGTCCAGCTTGGGGGCTCTGATGCCAAATTCAGGACAATGCTCTGATTGAGGGGTGGGGGCACAACTGTCTGGGCTGTCTTCATGCCAGGTGAGGAAGTGCTGTTTGGGCTCTTTCCCAGCCTGTGTTTAAGGAATTGAGGGGGATGGGGAAAGTGCATAGTGAACTGTGCTGGGGTGAGGTTGCAGCTACTCAACCTCACCCGTGAAATCCCTTGTCAGACAGCCTCCCCCGGGTTACTGGAAGTTGACAGCAAGCATTGGCAGCCTGTCTGTGTCTCTATCTGGGAAGAGAAGGTGTGTCAGCCTGCTTGGGACAACAACTAATTTTCCCTTCTCCCTCCCTCCTTCTCTCTCTCCCTCCCTCTCTTCCTTCCTTCTCTGTCATTTTCACTGTAGATTGTGCTCCTTAAATGAGTGCTTGTGTTTGCAAGTGTGCCTACTCTTGTACGCAGTCCTCCATCCACAGCCCTCTCCCAGCTGAGTTCTCTGGTCTTTGGAATCCTTGAGGACAGCGCCTGAAGTTGGGGTTCCTTCTATCTCAGAATTCATGGGATAACATTAAATGAGTTGTTTTGTTTTGTTTCAGTGCCAAGGATCAAATTGAGGGTCTTGCTAACACTAGACAAGTACACTGTCACCCAGCCAGATCCCCAGCCCAATAAGGTCTTTTTAATAATATAGTTCTGTTTCCTCATAAGTCAGATGACTTTCAGCCATTGCCTTGACCACTAAAAAGGAAGCCTGCCATAGTTTCTATATTTTGACTAAAAAACAAGTCACAGGTAAGGTGTTCCTAAGAAACCATTGTGGTCTCAGCTACTCGGTTGGCTTCTTGAGCTTTCCGGAGAGAAGGGACTTGGTAGCAAAAATAAACTGTACCTGGGATTTAGGTTCTGGGGTCTCCAGTGGTGACGCAGGAACGGTGCAGATCTTACAGTGCCCCTAGTTCTCAGAAAGTCGTCTTAATGCACAAGCTGCCTTGTGGAGAGAAGTTTCCACCCCATTTAAAATGGAAACTGAGGCCCAAAGAGCCGATGTGTGGGAGAGTGAAAACATATCAGAGCCCAGCTGAAATCCTGTCGTCTCTGCTCTTGCTCTTTCCCTATCCCAGATTCCCTGGTTTGAGGATTGTCCTTTGGGCTGTGATAGCCCAGATCAATATCTCACAGATGTCTTTATGGCAGACCCCACCCAGGTCATTGTTTTTAACTTAATTTAAATTTTTAAAGTTCTGGGGATTGAACCTAGGTTTTCGTGAGTACTAGGCAAGCACTCTACCCCTGAGCTACAGTCAAGTTCTTCTTTTACTTTTTTGTTCTGTTTCGGTTTAGTTTTTCCGAAACAGGGTTTCTCTGTAGCTTTGGGGTTTGTCCTGGAACTCGTTCTGTAGACCAGGTTAGTCTCAGACTCACAGAGATCCCACCTTCCTCTGCTTCTCCAGTGCTGGGATTAAAGGCTTGCGCCACCATCACCCAGCATACTTGCTGTACTTCGTGCATCTGTCCTCAGAGCTTGGGTGACCTGTCTGTAGTGACCTGCAGACCGAAGGGTCCTGCTTTGTTGACACTCAGGTGCCCAGAGCAAATGGCTTCCACATTTATAAAGGTTCTGGCTCTGCCTATCAGGTTATGAGCACTTTGTCTTGAGGCAGAGAAAGTCACTTCTTGGCTACGATCGCGTATAATCCAGCCCTTTCCCAATGGGACTTCTCCCAGCTGATTTCGTCTACTCTTCATTTCTTTTGTTTGGTTCTGACAGGAGGCAGCTGAGCTCAAAGTTTAGCTCACTGTTTTGAACTTCAACCTACACCCCTGCAGCAAAATAATCTGCATTCATGTAGCTTAAGTGAAGAAAAGGGAGGTCTTTGTTTCAGCCATCCCACTGTCCTGGGAATCCAGACAGCACAGAAACCCAACAAGCAGGCTTACAGTGAATAGATCTTATTTAAGGACACTAAGAGTCTGAGCATGCAGGTTCTGTGGTCTCCTCTGTAGGATGTAGTGTGCCTGAGGGCATGCTGAAGGGAACTGTTTGTCTTCTGGGGACATTCTTGGGTGAAACTTATTAGCAGAGTACATCCAGGCTGAGGACTTGAAGACAGATCAGTATGTCTGTCCAGCCACATTCTTCAGTGGGGACTTTCCTGTTCAGTAGCCTCGTTGAAGCAAATGCACCAGATCTCCCTCTGTTTAATGATGCCCCGTTCACTCATTCTGGGTCCCATGGCTTATCTGTTCTGGAGGCTTCGTAAATACATCCTGGGTGCTCCCGTGCTTAAATCAACGGGCTAAACTACTATGGGAGCTTTCGTGAGAGCCAGCTTTTCATCCCACTGAGGAAGTTGTTTTGATACTTTCTCATGTCTAGTCTCATGATATAAAATGGATTGCTAGTTGTGATTCTAGTAAATAACTTGTGCTCATTTCCAAGGTCATCTTTCAGTGTGTTCCGTGGTGAGGGGATGGCCTTGTCTTGGATGGCTAGACTGCATATGTCTGTCTTCATTTTTTCAGAGTGCTGGGTCAGGCTACATATAACACTGAAGACTGTTGGTTGATTGGGGATCCTTCTTGCAGCGTTAGTAGACAACACAGTCATCTTCCTAGGGCAGATTTGGGGTTTTCCTTTCCTCCCCTGCCTCCCACTGCTTCTTAGATGTCAGTGGTGTGGCCATAACCAGTCTTACTCCAAACAAAATCTCTCTGTATCTGGTTCCTCCAGCAGGAGCTCTGTCCTCTTTTTACCCAAAACCTGTGGCCAAGTTTTGTCTTTCTCCTCATGCTATTGGCTGAGAAAACTCCCAGCCAGCTAGTACCCATGGCCAGGAGTAAAGTTATGATGGCCAGACTAAGGCGAAGATATGGCAAAGCTCTCACTCATTCTGAGTTTCCTGGACCAGCCACAGATCCAGATAGGTAGGTCTCTGAGTTCGAGGACAGCCAGGGCAGTTACACAGGGAAACCCTGTCTCACCACCCCCCAAAATAAGTGATGAAAAAAATGTTTATATTAAAGTATGTGTACATGTGTGTGCGTGCATATGCGCATGCATGTTCTTGATTTTTGTCTTGTTTTGCTTTGTTTTGTTTGAGACAGGGTTTCACTATGTGACTCTAGCTGTTCTGGAACTCACTGTGTAGACCCTGTTAACCTTGAACTCACAGAGATCCACCCGCCTCTGCTTCCTGAGTGCTGGGATTAAAGTTATGTGTTACTGTACCTTGCAAGCTAAAATAGTTTAAAACCTCAGGTATAAATAAGATCATGAACACATCACAATTACAGAGAAAAACAAAAAAACTAACAAACACAAAACAGCACCCCCAAAATCAAACCAGGTATAACAGAAAGGACAGATGTAAATAAATGTTAAAATGCTTTTGTTTTGGGTGGCTGGACTATGGAGGATCCCCCTCCTCACTTCACCATTTAACTTTTTTTGTATTTTCTTAAATATCCTATAATGTTTCTATTAGTATCTCAAAGGAAATCCAATTGAAGTTGGTAAAGTCAAAACTAACCCTTTTGTGAGATTGTCTCTTAGGTCTTGAATCTGTGTGTGTGTGTATGTATGTCTGTGTGTGTATGTATGTCTCTGTGTGTATATCTGTCTGTGTGTGTATATCTGTGTGTCTGTGTAGGTGAGAGGACAGCTGTAGGAACTGGTTCTCTCTTACCATGGAGGTCCCAGGTATTGAACTCAGGTCCTCAGACTTGGAGGCAAGCGCCTTTATCATCTCTCATCCACCCGTTGTGTCTTAGATTTCAGTGGGGGAAAAAAGTTGCCTAACAGGCAACCCAAGAGTTCTCCTTCCTTGACCCCCCCTCTGGAAAGCTGGGCAGGACCAGGTCCTGGGAAGATGGCTGGTTGTCCTGCTGAGAGGCAGAGATATGGCACAGCAGCCTCTTCCCACCCCCAAACTGTGAATTTGCTGCTGCAGCCTCTGCCAAGGGAGAGGCCCAGCCTGGTGACATTTCCCCGTCTGAGCAGGGAGCAGTAACAACGTTTTTTGGCTGCGATGGAAGCCGTGGGCAGGGACTCTGGATGAGTCTGGCTGATACGGAGTCGGCCGGCTTTCCTCCTGGTGGGTAGTGCATTTGCCACTGCTGAGCATCTCATGGGGCTGGCCCATTGGGAAGCTGATGCCTGCCTGCTGCAGGGGAAGCGTAGTGGCCACACAACTTCTGCAGAAAAGTCGTCTCCTGGGGCAGTGCTGGTGTTGAGATCAGCTACAAGGATCCGTGTCTTTTGAGCAGTGGTGGTGCATGAAGCACTGAAGGGAGCATGGTTTCTCTAGGTGAAGACTAGAATTTTTCCATCACGCCCTGTAAAAGCAAGTGATGCGGGACATTCTGAGCTCTTTTCTCTCAGCTTCATCTGGCCTGGATCCTCCAGCTCTGTCTTTTCAGGGTCCTGGCTAAGTCCTCCGAAGTAATTTTTCTCAACTCCTGAAGCAGGAAGCCTCAACAACATTATATGTAGACCTGCTGGATCCTGCTGCCTATTGGAGCAGCAGACAAGATGCAGTCAAGGAATGCAGTGCTTTCTGCTTTCTGCTCAGGGACAGCCTACAGATTGTGGAGCTGGCAGGGTCTTGTCGTCATACATCATGCTGTTCAAGGATAGGTATTGAGTTTGGGTGAAAGCTTTGACAGCTGTGTGTGGAAAAGACTGATACAGATATGGGCTCCTCGGAAAGCAGGTGAGAAGGATGTTCTTCCACATCTCTTTAGAGTAGCGCTCCCGAGCTCTGAGCCACCTGACCTCTCAGCAGGAAGTCCATGTGGCTGGGATGCTGATGGGGAGGCACCAGGGTTCCCTACTGTGGCCTTACAGATACTTCATGACTTCCTGCTATCCAGGCATGGCACAGGGGGTTAATATCTCCAGTGGCTCTATTTTGGGGCAAATGAAGTGTTCCCAGAATAGGACTCTTTGTTGAGTAGGTCTATTTTGGGCGGCAAGCCCCACTGGCGTTTATGTAAGCATTCTCTGTGTATATCTGGGGGTGTGGATGTGTGCGCAAGTGATTTCTTGTTACTAATTATAAACAGCTTCTTTTGGGAATTGTGGAAGTGGAGGTGTGTGTGTATATGTATAACGGTATGATGACTCCCTCCTTCTGTGAAGAGTATTGTGCGCCTTGAGCAGTCGCCAGGACACCCTAGTAAGAGAATGAGTGTGGGTACCTTAGGATCACAGACAGGGAGCACGGTGTGCACCGTTTTCTGGAATGTCTGGCTGTGGTGGTGTGTCCATCTGCCATCTTTTTGGTCCTCTGAAGGACAGGGACAGGCGAATTTTGTGACCTCTGTCTACAATCTGGGATCAGACAAACTCCAAAAACTGGGACCTGAGTTGTTCTGATGCCAAGCAGCCAGCTCCAGCCTAGGACAGGTCATAGACTGGGCTTTCCACTCTGCAGCTGGGCACATACTCACAGGATTCCCCTACGCCTTCCTGCAGGCCACACCCACGTATGTCGAAGCAAGAGAGAAACCAAAGACCGTCCAGCATGGTCAGTGAGACATCAACGTCTGGGACCACATCCACCCTGGAAGCCAAGCCTGGACCCAAGGTGAGCCCCCAATCACCGGTTCTTCATGTCCCTTCTGTATTTTTCCAAGCCTTTTTGTAACCAGAAGTCCATTTGATTATACACAGTTTTGTGGGGTTCACCCATAATAAATGCTCCCCAAAATTACAGATCAGGAGATAGGAGCCTTCTCCAAGGAAACGGGTGGTTGCTGAGTGACCAGGACTGGCATCTAGTTCCTTGAATGCTTTCTTCACTGTCCTGGCGTGTGTTCAGAAAGCAACACCTCTGTTTACGTGTATATGGTGTTAGATCCTGGCAAGTTTCAGTGACAGACAGGCTTGAAGAGCGAAATGCGCAGATGTTTTTGTTCAAAATGTAGGCTCACTGACTTAGACAGGTGAAACAGATTGGGGGACCAAGTACTGGATACTGACAAAGTCAGGGACTGAAAGTGACTTTGTTTCGGAATGCCATGGCAGCAGCTCTTAATGGAAAACTCCCTTAACTCATATCACTCTGTGTAAATCATGAGGCGTTTGCTGTGTCTGGGTCGTGCTGTTTGACTGGGAGGGATGCTGTGACCAAGGGCACACAGTGACAGAAGGGTGCAAACAGTCCTCCTGTCACACAACATGTGTGTGCCCTGCTCAGTCCCTGCCGCTAGAACAGAGTCTTCTTTTCCTAGATCCTCAAGTCTAGCAGCAAAGTGCACAGCTTTGGGAAGAGAGACCAGGCCATTCGGAGGAACCTCAATGTCCCGGTGGTGGTGAGGGGCTGGCTGCACAAGCAGGTGAGAAGGCTGAGGTGGGAGTGAGGTGGAAGAGTGTATCTTGCTTGCTTCCCTCTCCTCCGGCCTTGGGAGGCTGTGAATAGCTGAAGAAGCTTCTTGTTCCAGAGTTTGTTTGGGGCAGCTGGGTTCTGCCCACTGTGCACGATGACCTGTTAATTGTTTGTGAGTGAGCTGTTTGCCCAGGGCTGCAGCTTCCCTCCCCAAAACCACTTCACCTCTTTGGCCCGATGCTCTTGGTGACCAGGGGCTGGTCAGATGCAGTGTGGGGTGATGGAGATGAGGGGAGAGGGCTGCATATTGAAGCCCAGGGCTACAGTGTGAATGGATGAGTTGGCCAGAACCCGGTTCACCCTTTGCCAGCACCTGCTTTCCTAGTGACGGTGCCTTCGTTATTGTTTACCTACAAATGCTATCTTTTCCTTGCCTAAAATGTTTTTTGGTTTTTCGAGGCAGAGTTTCTCTGTGTAGCTTTGGAGCCTGTCCTGGAATTCTCTCTGTAGACCAGGTTGGTCTCAAACTCACAGAGCTCCTCTGCCTCCTGAGTGTTGGGATTAAAGGCGTGCGCTACCATCGCCCGGCCCTTGCCTAGGATGTATGGCTAGCTCCCTAGCACTTGGAAACCCAAATCTGCCAGAATCATCACTTGCTTCCTGCCCCACCCTCTCTCCAGCCACTTTCCCTGGATCTTAGTAATGAGGAGCCATCATTCCTCTCTCAGGTGTGCAGGGAAGAGACCCCAATACCATCACCTGCTTCTTCTTTTCCCACATCTGTTTAGTCAGGAAACGTGGCAACCCTGTCTCCTTCAGCTTCATGACACATACACCCTCATTGCTTTGTCTCTGATCTTTCAGACAGCTCTGAGCTATGACAGACAACCCCGGAACTATGTCTCGTTGGCCCCTTCCTTTTCTCCTTGTCATTTCTTCATTAATTTGCTCCGCATGTCTGTGCCATGGTTTGTGGGGCTCACACAACATGTGTGAAGAGGTAAATAAGGTTTCCTCAGGAACTTGTCATCTGCAGAGGGAAACAAAGAAGACATTTTTCACATCACACTGTCACCCATCCCTAATCTATCACCTACTGGCAGCGACAAAGCCAATCAGACTCCAAGATCAATGATGCCCATTTGAGGATAGCATTTGTGAGAAGGACTTTACACTGTACACTGTATAGGAGGGATTCCAGAGCCCCCTTCCCATGGAAGCAGAGTCCCAAATCTCTTTATCTGCTCCTGGTCCTATGTCTGCTTCCATAGCTCTGGTCTTTCCTCTTTTCTCACATGGCTGTCCTCATCTGAGTAATTATCCTATCTGACATGCCCGGTTAAAGAACGGATACTGGTTGGAAATGTGGCAGGAGAGGGAAAGGACTGTAAATAATTCTTCCCACCTCCCACCCCTTTTGCTGCTCTGCTTCCATAACGGTCTGTTTAGAGCATTGCATACTCACAGCAGAAGCAGAACTGTGCTCACTCAGCCCAGGAAGCTTTCCCCAGGAAGTGGCATTTGAACCATGTATGGAGGATGGATAAAGGCCTGCCAGTAAAAAGAAGGGAAATGCTGTCTAGACTGTAGAAATCATTTCACCAGTCTGCAGAACTGACCATGGATGACAGCATCAAGTTAATTTGGTTTTGGCGCTTTAGTGTGTGTTGTGGGGTGGGGGTGCACAGCAGACAAGTCTCCTGTCGTATTTAGGTTGGAAGCTGTTTTTATGTTTGTTTTGTTTGTTTGCTTTTGTTTTTCAGGACAGGGTTTCTCTATGTAACAGTCCTGGCTGTCCTAGAACTCTTTGTAGACCAGGCTGGCCTCAAAACTCACAGAAATCCACCTGCCTCTGCCTCCCAAGTGCTGGGATTAAAGGCGTGCACCACCACCGCCAGGCTGTTCTTCTGTTTTAATTCAAGCCTGTCAAAACTAGGAAAAGACTTTATTTTTATGTGTATGAATATTTTGTTTACGTGTATATGTGTTCCATGCTCATGCTTGGAGACCATGGAAGCCAGGAAAGGGCATCTCATCCCTCAAAACTGGAGCAGAGACAGTTGTGAGCTGTCGCGTGGTTCTAAGAACTGAACTCAGGTTCCTGCAAGAGCAGCAAGTGCTTTTAACCACTAAGCTATCTCTCCAGCTTCAAGGAGAGATCCCCCCCCCCCCTTTGGTTTCTTTTGAGACAAGATTTCACTGTGTAACTGCCCTGGCTGTCCTGGAATTCACTCTGTAGACCAGGCTGGCCTGCCTCTGCCTACAGAGTGCTGTAATTAAAGGTGTGTGCCACTGCCGCATGGCAAGGAAAGATGTTTTGTCAGTTAAACCCAACTCTCAGATTCTCCTTGTTGTTAGAGAAGACTGGTATATAATATTGCTATTTTCCCTGTAACCAAGTTTTTTTTTTGTTCGTTTTAGACTTTTGTTATGAGAAAATTTGATTGCAAAGAGAATTCAGACCTTTACATTGAATGGAAAGAAAATAACAAAATCAGTCCTGTGTTAGCAAATGGAGTTGATTAGCTGAGAGCTTTGTCTCAATTACCTAACTTAAAATTATTCAATACTACCCTATGTAAATTTACTTTTTAATCAGAATGAATGAAGATATTTTATAGCCTAGATCCTAAGACAAAACCAAAATACTTCATTTTTAATAAGAATTTATTATCAGTAGTTAACATCTATTTTTGAACTTTCCTTTCTTAGAAGTAAATGGATTATAATAATTTGTTCCTAGGAGACCAGAAAACCTTACTTCCTGAGATAAACCATCAGTGAGTCTAAGTTAATTTCTATTTAAAGTGTAGCTTTTCAATAAGACATTCACTGAAAGACGGAGGGAATATAAGCCATCACTTAGTCTAAGTTTAATGTCCTGTTCGAAGAATAGCTATTTAGTAAGATGTCTGGTTTATTGAAAAACGCGGAGGTGGGGGAGGGGGAGAATATGGGGGCCAGAGATGTGGCTCAGTTGATGGGTGCGTGCGAGACAAGCACAGGTTCTGGGATGGATCTCAGGGCCCCATAAACCAGGCCTGGTGTTGCCCATCTGTAATACCAACACTCAGAAGGTGGAAGGGAAGGGTTACAAGTTCAAGGTCATCCTCAGCTATGTAGTGAATTTGAGGTCAGCCTGGGCTACATGAGACCACCTCATTAAAAAGTAAAGTAAAATAAAAATAAAAGAGATGTGGTGGTACATGTCTTTAATCCCAGCATTCAAGAGGCAGAGGCAAGTGGATCTCTGAGTTCGAGGCGAGCCTGATCTACCGAGTAAGTTCTAAGACAGCCAGGGTTACATATGGAAACCTTGTCTTGATCAACAGACAGACAGACAAGCAGACAGATAAAAGAGAAGTGCCAACAGTTGGCTCACTGGGTAAAAGCACATGCCACTCTTGCAGAGGACCCAAAGTCAGTTCTTAGCATCCACATCAGTTACTCACAATGGCCTATAACTCTATCTCTAGGGCTCTAAAACCCTCTTCTGGCTCCTGTGGACACACAGACACACACACAGAGGAATGTTAAAATACATTTAAATGTTAAATTTATTTTGAGTGTCTGGGCATCTTTCCTGATGTATATTTGTGCACAGCTGTGTGGAGTCCAGAAAAGGATGTCAGATGCCCTGGGACTCCAGTTACAAATGGTTGTGAGTTGCCATCTTAGTTCTAGAAATTGAGCCTAGATCCTCTGGAAGAGCAATTAGTATTCTTAACTCCTGAACCATCTCTCTAGCCCTGAAAATAAATCTTAAAAAACAAAAATGTGGCTGGGCTGTGGTAGCACAAGCCTCTAATCCCAGCACTCGGGAGGCAGAGGCAGGCGGATCTCTGTGAGTTCGAGGCCAGCCTGGTCTACAAGAGCTAGTTCCAGGACAGGCCCCAAAGCTACAGAGAAA
>NC_022015.1:7933880-7936286 GCF_000317375.1 Microtus ochrogaster | reverse complement strand
TGGTGAGGGAGTCCATTGTTAGAGCAGTGTCCTGCTCCTCAGCCTGTTACCCTGTGAGCATGTGCACTGGTGTATATGGCTGGTGGCTGCAGCTTTACCCATGCAGGCCCCAGAAGTTCTACTTGTTGAATTCAAGTAAGAAAGATTCAGTTATGGTCTCAAGACCCAGAGTCACGTGGGCTTTTGCTCCACTTGGATGCAGTTTACCTTGGAGGCCCTGGAGAGCTGAGAACACTGTCTGGGTGTCTCCTGTGGTACTGGACAGGACACTGGAGTTGAACTGCCCATTTGAGCATTTATGGAGCGCTGTGTAAAGTCAGGGACTGAGCAGTGTGGAAATCTCAAAATACGGAAGAGAAAGGGAAGTATGGACTCTGCTGAGTGCTTTTGAAGACACAAAGTCCTTAGGTTCCTCAGGGGAAATAGCAAGTGCTTGTCTTTGGGAATTCTGGAAAGACGTTTTTAAAAGGCTTAGGATTTGTATTTGGCGTTTTAAGGATGGTGGGTGCTTTGTCTGTGTGGGAGGAGATAGGCATTACAAGGACACATTTGAGGAAAGTTCTAGATGCATAAGGAGTTGGAAGGACAGACACATGTGTGTGGGCCAGATGAGACGATCCCAGGGATTGTCCTGGGGGGCAAGGCTCAAGTGGATGGGGGCTAAATGCAAGGGCTGTCCCAGAAGGTGGGGGAGGGCATGGGCTTAGTGTCCAGTGGAGAGGTATGTGGAGGGAGGGAGAGCAGGAGAGCCGCTCTTGTCTCTGCCCCACAACATGTGGCATGCTGTCCTGCTGGCACTCATGCCCCTCTCTGCCTCGGGGAAAGTGCTCTGCGGGCCTCACTTCTGGGTCCTGTTAGTGCAGAGGGGCCAGGTAAGCATTTGGAACCCGGAAAGGGGGTGGTGCAGAAGGGATTCCCAGAATGCTGTTCTGATGTGTTTTTCCATCCAAAGACAGCCGAGAAGAAGCAGTTCTCGGGAGCATCCCTCTGCCCAGCTATGTCATCTCCCCTGTGGCCCCTGAGGATCGCATAAGCCGCAAGTATTCTTTTAAGGTACTGTCTCTCTCCGGCCATTCGTGCCATCTTAAGAGGCAGTGTTCTCAGGAACACCTTCATGGGACAGGAAAGGAAGTTAGGAGGCTAGAGAGTCTCAGACTCAGACTAATGAGGTCTAAATGACTTAATAAAATCATGGCCAAGTGTGGTGGGCCCACACCTGTAATCCAGTATCCGGGAGGCAGAGGCAGACAGATCTCTCCACATCAAGGCCAGCCTTGTCTGGTCTACATAACCTTTTGGTCTACCCTAGCCTAGCCAGGACTACATAGTGAGACACTGTCTTTATTTTTTATTTTATTTTTCTTAAAAATTGGTTATCACCCTAGCCATGAAGTACAGCCTCTTCTATTCTGTAGTCTAGGAGCTGCTCTGAAATCATTTTGTTCAGTGGCTTCTAGAATTATCTTTGGTGGTAAAGTCTTCTTCAGAAAGTCTTCCCTTTCTGGGCGTAGTGGTTCCTTTTCTGTGCTGTGACCAGAAGCAACGTACAGGGGAAAGGGTTTATTTTGGGTTACAGTTGCAGAGGCATGAGTTCTTCATGGCAGGGAGGTGCGAAGTGGAAGCTGAGTTCACTTTTTAAACTGTAAGGGCAAATGAAGGGGGAGGGACTGGATGTGGCTTGAGGCTTTTAATCTCCAAGCTCACCCCCAATAGCTTTCTCCCTCCAGCAAGGCTGCACAACCTAAACCTCATCAGACAGCACTACTTTGGAGCTAAGTGTTCAAATACTGGAGCCTATGGGGGATGCTTTTCATTCGAACTACCACATTGGGATTGAGCGTCACTGGGGGTAAATAATTGTGGACCAGGAGAGACAGACTTTGGAGTGGCGTCGTGGTAGTTTGTCATGGCTGTGTACAGTTTATCGTCACACTTCATTGTGAAATGGGAGATAGGTGCCGAGAAAGCATCTTCTTGTGTCCTCACCCCTCCCTTCTGTCCTTCAGCCAGTGGTCTTTCCAAGATCCAGTCACATCCTTTTGTAGCCCGAGCTTGGCCCCCTCAGTAGCTTCTCACTGATCTCTAACTGAACACAGATCCTTAATGTGACCTGCAAGGCCCCGAGCACCCCACCCGGGCAGCATCATAGCCTCGCCGTGTGCCGCCCTTCCCTTTCCTCCCCTGAGCCGGCCTGCTGGCCTTGTCTATGAAGATAAATACTAAATGCTTCTCAGGGCCTGAGAGTCTCTTCCTCTTATTCAGGAGTTGCCTGTCAGGAAGAAGGCATCTTGAATATCCATCCTCAGATGAGTCTAGGTCAGGTGCTGTTTTCCCTCTTCCACAGCGTCCCAAACACACACTCTCTCTCTCTCTCTCTCTCTCTCTCTCTCTCTCTCTCTCTCTCTC
>NC_022015.1:7870199-7933780 GCF_000317375.1 Microtus ochrogaster | reverse complement strand
TGTGTGTGTGTGTGTGTGTGTAAAGCACTAGCTTTCCATGAACTAAACACTCAACAGACGCTGAATTATTGCAAGGGGAGTAAACTTGAAAATCTGTCATTTGGGGACCTTTGCATGCTCCCTTATTATCCATGGTGGTTCTTACTGTCCTGAAATCTGATCTTGGGGTTCGAGGGGGATGATCTGGGCTTCCTTAGTATTGGATTAGCACAGCCATGTCCTGGGGCAGACTGTTTCTGAGGTGGACTCTCCGTTACTCTATCCTAATTTCCTTTGGTGTAGCCTGATTTCTGTCCAGTCATGCGAAGTTGCCTAGTAGGGTTGTGCTAGCTGAGGAGCCCAGAGCGGAGAGGAAGGGACCATCTTGGTCCAGCAGAGAGAACGTGAACTAACCTGTCCATTCCCCGCTGCAGGCTGTGCATACGGGCATGAGGGCGCTCATCTATAGCACCACCACAGCGGGCTCCCAGGCTGAGCACTCGGGCATGAGGACCTACTTCTTCAGTGCTGACACCCTGGAGGACATGAATGCCTGGGTCAGGGCCATGAACCAGGCTGCACAGGTGCTGTCTCGATCATCACTCAAGAGGTCAGTCCTGACGGAGGGTCTTGGGGTGGGAGCTAGAAAGCTCCATGGGGCTGCAGCTCCACTGGCCATGCTGTGTTCAGAATGGCCTTCTCTCTCAAGTACATTCTAGTAGCACATGCATCTCTCCAGGCTGGCAGCTCCTCTAGACAGCGTCTAATACCTTGGTGCCTATGCCCTGGCTCCTTAGGATGCACAGCCATGGGACCTGACATGTCATGTTCTCAGATTTTTTGTTTGTGGTAGAAGGGATAGAGATCTTCCAAATCATATTCCCAGGTAACCTCTGTTAGGTTAATTGATAGCCTTTAAAATAACTTTCTGTTTATGGAATAGATATGTACAGATGTATGCAGGTTTCTTTCTTACCTTTAAAATTGTATGTATGTATGTATGTATGTATGTATGTATGTATGTATGTATGTATGTATGTATACTGTGTGTGCTGATGCCATGGCACCACTTTGGAGGTCAGAGGACAGCTTTTGGAAGTTCTCTCCTTCCATGTCATGTGTCCCAGGAATTGAACTCGGGTTGTCAGGCTTGGTAGCGGGCACCTTATCCACTGGATCACCTTTCTTTTCATTTTAAAGCACAGCTTTATTAAAGAATATCCACATTAGCTGGGCGGTTTTGGCGCACACCTTTAATCCCAGCACTCGGGAGGCAGAGGCAGGCGGATCTCTGAATTCGAGGCCAGGCTGGTCTACAAGAGCTAGTTCCAGGACAGGCACTAAAACTACAGAGAAACCTTGTCTTGAAAAAAAAATCCATATTATTTAGTACCAGTAGACATAGATCAATATATCAGCCTGTGTTCTTCTGCTAATAACAAAATACCCAAGTCTGGGTAATATATAAAGAAAAGAGTTTTACTGGCCTCATAGTCTTGGAGGCTGAAGTCTATCTAACCAACGTGGTTTGGAATCTACAGTGGACCTCCCATACACACACTGGTTACTGTATCAATGGCAGGTGCCACCATGAAGGGAGCTCCTGCAAGAGGGAGAGCAGTATCCATCGCTTTTGCTGTAGCATCAGCAATACTTAATTGCCTTGACCTGGTGCTAAGCCCCGTCTCTTACTCCTATCACATTTGAGACCAAATTTGTGAACTTGTAGGATGAAAACCACACCCAAACCCTGGTAACTCTTTAGTTTGCCACAGTGTGCCACTGTGAGGTGTCCACCGTGTGACTGTCATGTCTTCAGACATGTGCAAATCCTTGGCCAGCTCTGACATGTGTTTCCTAAGCTAGTCTTATAAATAGGTCCTAGATCAAAAACCCTCCACCGGCTCTTCACACGCGAGCTCTCCAGACTGCTGGTCAAAATACCACCCCTTTTTATTTTATAAGCAGCAAGGTGTGTTCCACTTGTGAGTGTTGGCTCACGTGTCTTTACTGGCGGTCAATCTTATCAGTCTTTGGCGTTAACTGATCTGCTGCGTAGAGTCAGGTTATTTTTTTGTTGTTGTTTTTATTTTTGTTTTTTTAAACACAGCTTCTCACTTTGTAACCTAGACTGCTTTGAACTCACCGTAGTCCTCCTATCTCAGACTCCAAAATGTAGAGAGCACAGCTTGAGCCACCAGATTCGGCAGTACCTGGTTACGTTAATGCTTGTGTCCCCGTTGGTGAGTGAAGACAGGCAGAGAATGCTATTGGCTGTGTCGGAAGAACTTTTGAGAATTAACTAATTCACAGCTAAGACTTGGACAGCTCTATTCCTACCAGCAAATTATAGTTGATACTGGTTTTGCAAGGGATCCTGTCTTAAGCATTTTCTCTGAAAATTATACCATTTTCACTTCTAACAAACTCATAAAAAACTTATCCTATTTGCTCAAAGTTCTTTCCCTTTCAAAAGTTGGAAAAACTCTTGCCTTCTGAGTCAGAATCAAGACATGGTACCATTTTCCCTTAACAACCTGGAAGATGGCCGGGCGGTGGTGGCGCACGCCTTTAATCCTAGCACTCGGGAGGCAGAAGCAGGTGGATCTCTGTGAGTTCGAGGCCAGCCTGGTCTACAGGAACCAAAAGCTACGGAGAAACCCTGTCTCGAAAATCAAAAAAAAAAACAAAAACAAAAAAAAACAACAACAACAAAAAAAAACCCCAAAAACCTGGAAGATGAAAATGCCAACCAAACAGACAGAGACTCAGTAATCCTCTGGGTTTCCAGAATAAGATGTTCAGACATTTGGTTAGTTACAATGTTTTGTCAGGCGGACAGACTCTTACCTCTCCTCCAGTCTGGTGATCCACTGACCTCACCCTCTCCCCATTAGAGGTTGTGCCCCCCACCCCTGCAGCAGCCTCCTGTCTCCTGGTTCTCACCCAGATCTTCTGCCTTGTTCTTAAGAATTGTGGCATCAGTCAGTACTGTTGATCGTAGGTGACTCCAACAGGATAGGAAGGATTTACTGCTTCAGGCCCTGAAGTGTTGAAGATACACCCAACTCTAGAGCAGCTGGGTTGGGGCTCAGAGACTGTCATCCTCTCAGGCTCTGGGCTGGATTCAGTCTTGGGCTCTGTGAGGAGGTCCAGGGAACATCTGGATCTGAGGGTTAAGGGCTTGTAGCACTCCCAGACTCTGGCCATCTTGTTTGAAGCCCAGCAGCAGAGCCGGGATGGGGGAGGGGAGTCCTTGCCTGAGAAGCGCTAAGCTGCACCCTCAAGTCAACCTCAGCCACACCGAGGCTCTTCACCATCCTCGGTGCCCAGAGAAGGCACTCATTGATACCACTGGCTGTTCAAAGCACACGCCTCACCCCCAGGACAAGAGTGGAGTCCTGTGGGCCACAGGGACTGAAAGCAGAAGTGAGGCTTGTTCCATGGGAAGGCTGAGGGCATCAGGACGAGAACCTGGAGATGGCTTGTTGGCATGAGTGGTAGAACACCAGTAGCCATAACCCAAGCTGACTAAAGCACCCCTGGCCTCTTGCTGTAGTATTATCTTTTTTTATTTATATTTTGTTTTGTGTGTATGGATGTTTTGCCTGTTTTTATGTCTGTATGTGCCTGGTGCCCACTGGAGTAGGAAGAGGGTGTTGGATTCCCTGGAATTGGAACTATAGACGGTTGTGAGCTGTCGTGTGGGTGCTGGGCATCGAACCCAGGTCCTCTGGAAAGGCAGCCAGTGCCCCTAACTTCTGAGCCATGTCTCCAGCCCACCCCACCCTCACTTCCTTGAACACCTCCTCCCAGAGCTTAGTCTCTGCAGCCTTTCAGATGGGACTTCAGCTTCCCTGCTGTTACTGTGAGAATTACTTGCGTTTTTTTCACACATCAGTTTCTCACAGTTCTTAAGACCCTTCCAAGGATTAAACACCCTTAAAGGAGCCTGAGATGCAGTCAGTACTCCCTGACAGACACGCCATCTTCTGTAGCTCCTGGCATAATAACACCATCCACTTTTTTTGTTTTTTGTGCATCCTTCCAGTTTCAACTGTGAGTGTTTGAGAGAATCACACTTTCTTCTTTGCCAGTGTGTCTCCTCGCAGTGTGCGTAGCTCACCCCAGCTCCCAGGGAATTCCTTCGTGCACCTCCTTGACTGCACCTGATTTGCATCATTTTGTTTCCTACATAAGTTTCAGATCCCCATGATACGCACCCCACCCCACTTCCTGGGGTGGAAGGGAAATGAGGTACCATCCTCCCTCCGTCCCTTCCCTCCCTCTCTCTTCCCCTCCCACTCCATTTCTGTCTTCTCACCATCACATCTGGGCCTCGCCTGATTTTCTGGGGCCATCTTGACATCCATCTTCCCAGCTTGTCTAAGGATGCCTTGTCTTTTTCAGAGCACTGAGCAAGGAGGCCCGCTTGCTTTTGCAGTTCACAAGAGGAGAGAGACGAGGTCTATCAGATGGTACCTCCAGTCTCCCCTGCTTCCAGTCCTGTCTTGGGACTGCAGGAGCTTACATTCCAGTCACCTTTGGAATAAAATCTCATTTCCTTGACAGACTTGGCAGCTGCCATGTATGTCTGGTCCCTGCAAACTTATCTCTTGCCTTCCCTATTCTCAGTGCCCCAACCACCTGAGTCTCCCCGAACTTAGACCTGCACATTTGTTCATCTTTTATCCTGCAAATATTCGTGGAGGGCATTTGATACTGAAATCATAGCAGAGGAGAGGTAGTGTCTAAGTCAACCTGCATTTGGGAGTGGGGAGAAGATACCAGGATCTGAGGACAGAGGCAGTAAGATGGGGCATGGACAAGGGTGGGACCAGTGGGTGGGAAGCAGCCACGTGAGTGTGTGTGTGTGTGTGTGTGTGTGTGAGAGAGAGAGAGAGAGAGAGAGAGAGAGAGAGAGAGAGAGAGAGAGAGAGAGAGAGAGAGAGAGAGAGAGAGAGAGATCAAGAAAAGCCTCTTTAGGTGAGGGCTGTGGAGAGGAGGCCTCATAGTGCAAGGAAGTCAGATGGTGTAACTGAGGAAGAGCATATATGGGGCTGGTAAGTCAAAGAGCTTGCTGAGCAGGCCTGACCAGAGTCTGGTCCCCAATGCCACGTTCAAGGGGGATGGGGTAGCCGGATGCTGTGGCATGCATCTGCGCCTCTTCACCATCTTGAAAAGCAGTTCATTTAGTACCTGGCCCAGAGTAAGTGTTTACTTAAGTGCATGACTGTTTGGCTGGCTGGCGAGTGGAGGAGTTGGTGAACTAAACAGCTGTGAACTTGGCATGGCACTGGCAAGGTGGTACAGCGAGTTGAAAAAGACCTCCTGACAACCTGAGTTTGATTCCTCAGGACCCACAAGGTTGAAGGAGAGAACCAACTCTAACAAGTTGTCCTTGGTCCTCCACACCTGCTCCCCCAAAGAAAAGTTTAAAAAGTGTGAACCCTGCTCTGGGATTCTGTGTAAGGAACCAGCCGTCTCAGAAATGGCCCCACGTTAAAAGCTCTCTGCACTTCCTTTGGCCTTCCTTCCAGTCCCTGTTCACCCTAGGTGATGCATGGCTGGACAAGCCTCAGCGGAAGTACTTGATAAACATTTTCAGCCCTGTGTGTACAGACTTTAGAGTCAGATATGGTGGAGTTGGAGTCCGGTGTGTGTCACTGGTACAGTGTCCGGCACAAAGTAGTTTACCTCTGAGCTTCACTTTCCTCAGCTGTAATGAAGGTGACATGCAGCCTGTGGGGTTGGGCTTGTGTGGCTAACAGGAGAAGTGTTTTGCTCAGGGTTCTGCCTTGTGAGGTTTGCTCACAGTCAGCACATCCATTGTCACTGTCCCTCCCTTCCATTAGACACTGTATTGTAGATAACCCCATATGGGGTGTCCTCAGCCTCTCTGGGCATGGCCGAGCTGACTTGGCAGTGTTGCCGCAGGGTTGAGAGATGGTCTCTATCAACTTCCTGGCACAGGTTAGACCTTGCATATATAGAAACGATAGCATCAGCTTTCAAATGTAGATGACCCTGGCTGAGACTACTGTGGAGTTTTCAACTTTACAAGGGATTTTGTCACATGCCACTCTGATGCAAGATTGGGCTGTTGCATGTGTTTCGTGACTCACTAGGGAGACAGCTGAGGGTGGCAGAGTGTCCTTAGCACAGGTCAGGTCCACTGTTGCTAATTCAGGGAAAACGGAGCCAGTTGAAGAGGAGTGAGATTTTCCCTGGGGCGAGGGCCAGGGGCTGCCCTATTTAACTCCAGGAGGATAAAAGGAAATGACTCCTCGCAGCTCTCAGCAGCTCCTTCCTTGATGCTAAGCAGCTCTCAGCAGCTCCTTCCTTGATGCTAAGCACTAAGCAGAGTGAAGGAAGCTACCTGCTGGCCTTCCAGGTACTGTGAGGCCCATCTCTCCAGTCTTTTCCACGCCCTGCTTTCAACCCCACCCTAGAGGTTTGTTCTGCAGGAATTCTGCTGTTCATCCAAGTCATAGATGTAATTGTTCCCCATCAAATTGATTTCCAGGAAGTATTAGCACATGTACAGTAAAAACCAAGACCTATTGTTATAAAGTTAGCTCTGAGATGAGAAGAGACTTTGGGGTTAGCAGTGTTTCCTTCAGTTCTAATGCATACATGATAGTACAGTGTTTGTCTGACCGCTACTCTTAGTTCACGTAATAGGAAGATAGAGCTACTTGGAGATGGAGGTGAAGCCCAGTTGGTAGATACTTGTCTAGCATGCATAAACATGGGCTCCAACCCTACCATAGCATACTCCAGGTCTGTCATCCCGGAACTTGGGAGATGGAGGCAGGATCTTTTTCAGCTACATAAGAGTTTGAAGAAAGCCTAGAATTCACAAGTCTCCCACCCCCCAAAAAAGATAGATCTCTTTGTGTTTCCAAGCTGGAGTGACCACTTGACGGTATGGGAACAAATAAAACCAAAGAACCATGTGACTCTCCCAGGGATAACCCAGAAGGCAGCCAGGCTTTCACCCTCTCAGAGGCAGCTGTAGATCATAGCCTGTGAGGATGAGAGGCGGGGAGTGAGGAGGACAAAGGCCAAGGTTAGCTACTCGAAAGCTGCTGGTGGGGTGCACCAAGAGAGAAGAGAAGAATAGAAGGCCGGGCAAACCGCTCAAGTGACCTTTGGAACAGAATTTCTTATCTGTGAGCTTACAGTAAGACTCGGTTTTAAAGTATTTATTTTGTGTGTGTCTGTGCATATACGAATGCAGGCGTGCTTGTGGCATTCAAAGGACAGCTTCCAGGAGTTGATTCTTTCCCTCTGTCATGTGGGTTCTGGGGATGGAACTCATGTTGTTGGTGTTATTGTCAAGAACCTGTATCTGCTGAGCCCTCTTACAAGCCCAAGAATTGCTTTTTTGTTTGTTTGTTTTTGTGGGGATTTTCCTTTCTTTTTTTTTTTTTAATGTATACAGTTTTCTGCCTACATGTCTACCTGTAAACCAGAAGAGAGTACTAGATCTCATTACAGATGGTTGTGAGCCATCATATGGTTGCTGGGACTTGAATGCAGGATCTCTGGAAGAGTAGCCAGTGCTCTTAACCTCTAAGCCATCTCCAGTTCAAGAAATTTGCTTTTCTTAAGGAGGGGGAGTTCAAGACAGGGTTTCTCTGTAGCTTTGGAACCTGACCTGGAACTTAGAGATTAGGCTGGCCTCGAACTCACAGAGATCTGCCTGCTTCTGCCTCCCGAGTGCTGGGATTAAAGGTGTGTACCACCACTGACTGGCAAAATTTTTTAAGCTTAGGTCTCTAAATATTTTCCTGTTAGTAGGGCGTATAGACCCACTGGGTTGGAGTGGAAGGTCCCTCAGACCTAATCCATCATCATGAGATGTAACAGCCTCTGCGGTGTAACATGAGCCAGAGTCTACCATGTACTCAGGAAAGGGGATTTATCGGGTCACAATGAGGAAGATCAGTGATGTGACTGCATGTGAGACCTCACGCTGAGTCCGCAGGACTTGCTCCTGGCTTCCTTCAAACAGCACCTCATCCAGAGGCACCATGAGCTCAAGGCAGCTCAAGCCAGAGTCTCACTAGCCTCGATTAAGCCATTGGCCTCCCCCGAACCAATCCTGAGACTTGGAGCTTTGGCAGAATAAGAAATACTAAAGTCAGCAGCACCCAAAACAAAGTAGTGAAGGGTGAGCCCAAATGAAGACAGAAATATTGTCAGACAGACAGTGGACAGAGATATATGTTGGGGAGGTGAGATGTCTCTCAGATATGAATAAAATGAGATGGGAACCAGGGCTGGTGGTGTAATCCTATAAAGGCAAGAGGATCAAGAGTTTATTAAGGCAATTCTCAGTTACATAGCAAGTTCAAGCCGGGCGGTGGTGGCGCACGCCTTTAATCCCAGCACTTGGGAGGCAGAGGCAGGCGGATCTCTGTGAGTTCGAGACCAGCCTGGTCTACAAGAGCTAGGCTCCAAAACCACAGAGAAACCCTGTCTCGAAAAACCAAAAAAAAAAAAAAAAAAGTTTGTATAAACATAGCAAGTTCAAGGCCAGCCTGGGCTCCTTGAGACCCTATTTTAAAACAACAAAAAGGAGGCATAGATCTGGCAAGGTGGTTCAGCAGGTGAAAGTACTTGCCACCAAGGCTGGCAGCCTGAATTCTACGCCCAGGAGCTATGTGGTGAAAAAAGAGATCCGATTCTTGTAAGTTATGCTCTCACCTCCACACATGCGCCATGGCATGTGTGCACACACAAACACACTAATAAATGGGTAAACAAGTAAATAATAAAAAATTGTAAAGAATCCAGACAGTGGTGGCACACATTTAATCCCAGCACTTAGGAAGCAGAGGCAGGTGGATCTCTGAGTTCAAGATGAGCCTGGTCTACAGAGTGAGTTCCTGGACAGCCAGGGCTACACGGAGAACCCTGCCTTGGAAAAACAAAACAAAACGAAAAATTGGAGAGAAGTACTGAAAGCCTCCCAGGGACAGGCCCTAGTTTTGTATACCCATCACTCAAGACAGAACAATGGCTCTCTGGAGTCAGATGCAGCCTAGATGGATACATGAGCAGGAACTCAGACAGGGCACCAGACTAATTGTGCTCAGTGTGGGCAAGCCTCGACAGGAGAGCCCTGCCCACTGTTACAGAGCCCCTCATTTAGCATTAGCTCACACCTTTAGTTGGCACCCAGTTCCTCTCCTAATACTTGCCAGGTTCGTGTGCATGTGGGGGTGGGATGAGGACACAAAGGCAGTGGGAGGCAGAATCTAAAATGTGCGGCTCTGGAGAAGCAGTCTCAATACGGTGACTGTGTTAGGGTGCAGTTCTTTACACTGAGGGACTTTCTAGAGGAGGTGTTTTTTTTTTAAATATTTATTCATTTATTATGTATACAATATTCTGCCTGTGTGTGTGCCTGCAGGCCAGAAGAGGGCACCAGACCTCATTACAGATGGTTGTGAGCCACCATGTAGTTGCTGGGAATTGAACTCAGGACCTTTGAAAGAGCAAGCAATGCTCTTAACCACTGAGCCATCTCTCCAGTCCCGGGGAGGTGGTTTTTAAGCCAGCTTCCCGCAGCAGTTGGAAGGACTGGGCATGAGGGGAGGGGGATTCCAGAGATGAGTATAGCATGCTAAGGGGAGTCATGGCTGTGTGCAGGCTGAATATGCTGCTGCCGTTACAGGGACATGGACAAGGTGGAGAGGCAAGCCATGCCACAGGCCAACCACACGGAAGCTTGTCAAGAATGTGGCCATGTGGGACCTGGTCACTCGAGAGACTGTCCTCAGCGAGGCTATGAAGACTCTTTTGGCTTCGACAGGAGGGAGCCGGAGGATGAGCGTTTCCGTTCTCAAAGGGACCCACTGGAGGGCAGGCGGGACAGGAACAAGGCCAGGTCCCCATACTTGCCAGCTGAGGAAGATGCTTTGTTTGTGGATCTACCCGGTGGACCCCGAGGCCAGCAAGCACAGCCACAGCGGCCTGAGAGGAATGGCATCCCACCTGTCTCTTATGGCCCAGGAGAACAAAATGGTACCAATGGGTACCAACGTGTTGCTCCTCCCAGGACCAACCCAGAGAAACACAGCCAGAGGAAGACCAACCTGGCCCAGACAGAGCACTGGGCAAAGACTCAGAAGGGAGACGGCAGGAGGTCAGTTATGGCATTGAAGTACTGCTAATGAACATGATAATGGGGTGCGTGTGTGCGTGCATGCATGTGTGTGTTTGTGTGTGTGTACAGCTGCCATTTCCCCTGTACCTACTCAGCTGATTAACCCCTCTACTTTGATTTGAATGCCCTTAACAGCCCCCAGGAAGGGGTGATCTCTCCTCTAATTTACAGACCAGAGAAATGGGCTTGGAGAAGGGCAGCAACCTGAGTAGGACACACAGATTGGCGGCAAGGCCAGAGTTTAAAGTGTGGTCTGGGCCTCTGCCCACCAAGAGGACACAGAGATGGCCGGCACAATCAGTGGTTGACTCTTCAAGGCTGCCCCTCTGCTTCTAAGGAGTCCTTGTAGATTCTTGAGGACACTGAGACCCAGCTGAGGAGTCCAGGGAGGAGCCTAGGCTCTGCGGACACTTGTGTGTCAGGGAGTCCAGGCTGCTCACCTGTGGCTCTAGAACTGCTCTTGAGAGGATGGCTGCAGCCGGTTGTCAGATGGCGGGGTGTCTGGCCCATGTGAGGGAGAGTGGCTGCTGAAGAAACTCTAAGGAAGAGCTTCGCTTGGAGACATGGCTGTGGGACTAGCCAGAAGGGGAAGCCTTCCAGGTTGTAACTACTCCCTAGGAAAGAACAGGTGTCAGCTCTGTTTATTTAAATGTTCTGTTATACTGAAAACAAAAAGCTGTGGCCCCAGAACAGAGGGGAGTGACACTGTTGTCCTTGGTGCTGAGCTGGTGGTTGTGAGGTGACCCATGGCTTAGTGAGCTTGCAGAGCAGAGGGTCACGTCACAGAGCCTCATAGTTCACGGTCAGGCATTTAAATGAACAAAAGAGCGGTAGGAGGAATGACTGGAAGGTCGTGTGCGGTGAGTCATAGACTCTGATGCTGTAACTGCTGCAGAGCTTGGGAGGAGGTGGCTGCCGTAGTAGCCCAGGACGGCAATGTCACACCTAGGAACAAACATGAGGTTAGCAAAGGCTAGGTATGTCCATGTTTTAGATATGCATGGTGAAGGAGCGGGGAGAGAATAAGCCCTGGGATTTGGACTTGCGCACATGAGTGGCAGCTGAGCTGAAGAAGGCTAGGGAGGTCTTTTTTTGCTTCCACTGAGTGTCTTGGACCTAGGTGGGGATATCTTGTGTTATCCTTCTTGACAGAGCTAATGTCTTTTTTCACTTGAAAAAAATTTAAATTTATATGTATGAGTGTTTTGCCTGCATATATGTCTGTGTACCAGCTATGTGGCCAATGCCTACAGAGGCCAGAAGAGGGTGTTGGGTTCCTTGAACTGGAGTTAGAAACGGTACCATGTAAATGCTAGAAACCAAACCCGAGTCCTCTATAGGAACAGCGGGTGCTCTTTACAGGCACGCTGTGTCTCTATACCCTTTTCTTCCTTCCTTCCTTCCTTCCTTCCTTCCTTCCTTCCTTCCTTCCTTCCTTCCTCCCTCCCTCCCTCCCTCCCTCCCTCTCTCTCTCTCTCTTTCTTTCTTTTTCTTTTTCTTTTTCAGATAGGGTCTTGCTATGTAGCCCAGGCTGGCCTCGAACTCACAGAGCTCCATCTGCCTCTACTTCCCAAGTGCCATGATGAAAAATGTGCACACCACACCTGGCCAGAGCTAGTTTCACGGTTCAAGTCTGAAGGCAGTTGACTGTAGGAATAAAGGCGCCACTGGGATGCCTTGCCAGCGAGAACCTTTCATGGGAGAAAGTATGTGCAAAAAAGCAGACAACTGAGGTTCTCACTTGTCGCTGATGAAATGTGTCTCCATAAGCCTTCCTGACAGCCTACAGACCTCCCTTACTCCACTTCACACAATGGCCTGTCCTGCAGGAGGCACAGGGACAGCATGTGTCAGGCAGCCAAGGATGAATGGTCAGCATAAGGATGAGAGGCGGCCACTAAGAGCTGATGGTGCTGGTTTTCCCCATGTGTGGTGGGAGTTGGAGCCATTCTCATGTAAAGGACTGGGGATTTGGGAGGTGGGGGGTCATCCATCTGTAGAGAGCAGTTCACTAGCCTTGGAGATCGCTGCGGAGTCCAGGGTAGAAGCTGATCTCAATGGAATTGAAAGTGGGTCACAGTGAATCAGTTCTGAAGTGTAGAGAATGCCCGTCAGCACGAGGTTGCACCATGTCTTAAAAGGACTGCATCCTTCATTCCCAGATATTTGTTCTTAAAGATGTATGTAGTGGGGCCTCATGACACATGTCTGAGATCACCAGAGGGTAGCTGTAAGTTCCAGGCCAGTCTGTTCTATACACACACACACACACACACACACACACACACACACACACACTCACACTCGTATATGTAAGTATTATTGTAATTTCCAATAGTAAGTGATAGAGGGATCTGGCTGCTTAATGAAGGAACTTCCCATTTGAATTTTCATTCAAATTTTCCATTTGAAAATACAGAGGAAGAAGCCGGCTATCTCTGCTTTGTGTATAGTTAAGACTGTGCTGACCTCGTTGTCACTGGACAACGTTGTCACAGCACATGGTGGCTGGCATTGGAAGGGGGACAGACTGCTTTGGTCCACATAGGGAACTATTTCTAATTTATCCCCGCAATTTTGAGTTGCATCTACTTTGCATTTCCTTCATTTAACTCTCTTGGAATGGGGTGAGCAAGAGTCTCACATACCCTGAGTCCTAGCATGTTCTGGGAGCTTGTTTTTGAAATTCTAGCCTTCAAGAATTCTCCACCCACACCCAGTGTTTAAGGTAAAGTATACTTGTAAAATAGAAAGGTGAGGTGGGGCTGGGGATTAAACGTGGATTTGAGGGAACACAATAGGAAATGAAAGGCCCGTGTGATTGATTGGAAGCGAGGGTGAGGAATTTCTCCAGTGAGCGGGAGTGGTCACACAGGTTGATCTTCTGCTTTGACGTGGCTGTATCTGAGGCAACTTTCTCAGGGTATCCTGTTTAACTTTCTGTTCTTGGGGCCACAGAACAGGTAAGAGACCAGGAGCTCCTGATTCCTGTCTGTATAAGGCCAGGTTGTCAGGGCAGAGCTGCCCCGGGAGCACATACCTACTCCTGGGAGCCATCAGGTCCCTGTCTCCATCAGCCAGTTAATCATTATAGTCTGGCTGCAGGGGCCAGTGGCCATCATCCTAATGTCTGAGATGACCCCACATAGCAGACAATGCACAAATGGAAGGCATGGTCTGGAGAGTGGGCTCAGGATTTGGGGCAGTGCCTGGTGAGGGTTGTGATCATCTAAACGTGATAGGCGTGCCCTGCACGTGGGCTGGAGAAACAGGGGTTTGGCTGGGACATACTTTACATTCTTCAAGTTTTGCTTCAGGCAAAATAAACAATGGTTCCAAAGTCCTGGCCTCCAGGGAAACCCCCACACCTGGTTTCTGCTCCTGTCACCACATCAGACATGGAATTTGGAAAAATTAATGAAAAATCTCTGCCACCTAGTGGCAAGCAAACACACTTGCATGCTAGATTGGTTTGGATCGAAGAGATCTTAAAATCCCCTCAGCTAAATGAAAAGAAGCTGTCAAGGGAAGCTACCCTGCTTGACGGTTCCCCTCTACTCCTCACAGTGATCTAGTCGGAGGCTCTTATCCACAAGTTATAGAAAGGGAAGGGAGACTCAGAAAAAACACAGACCTGAGGTCAGACAGATTTAATAGGCCGTTAGAAGAGCACTTATTTAAATAGGGTGCACACACTCTGCCGGAAGTTAGCACTCATAAGTCTAGTAGGGCTGAGAAAACCACATTTCAAAACTATATTTTAGATAGGGTCCTGAACTCAGGGCTTTGTGTATGCCTGGCAAGGACTCTTAGCAACTAAGTTATATCCTAGCCCTGTATTTAAAAGACTTTTTAGATTTATTTTATACATATGAATTTTTTTTTTGAGACAGGGTTTCTCTGTGGTTTTGGAGCCTGTCCTGGAACTAGCTCTTGTAGACCAGGCTGGTCTCGAACTCACAGAGATCCACCTGCCTCTGCCTCCCGAGTGCTGGGATTAAAGGCGTGCGCCACCACCGCCCGGCTACATATTGAATGTTTTGCCTGCATGTATGTGTACCATGTATATTTCTGCTTTCTGCAGAGGTCAGAAAAGAGAGTTAGAGTCCCTGGAACTAGCATTACAGATGGTTGTGAGTCACCATGGGGGTGCTGAGGATTGAACCCAGATCCTTTGCAAGAGCAGCCAGTGCTAAGGCTTCCCTCCAGCTTTTCCTTTTAATCAAAAAGAAATAATTATGGGGCAGTTGGCAAGAGTGTTTTATGTGCAAGCCTGAGAAACTGAGCTCAGGTCTTCAGCACCCACATTATCACCAGGGGTTTTGCCCATGCCAGGCAGCCCCAGTGTTTGGGCACAGACAGGTAGATCTAGGAGCTTACCGGCTAGCCAGCTTAGTCAGAACAAGAAGTTCTGGGCCGGTGAGAGACACTGTCTCAAAGGAATAGGCCGAGGGTGTTAGAGCAGGATACTTGTCTACACACATGTACATGGTCATGTACACCCAACACGTGTACATACACATAATCATTCATCTTTAAAAAGTATTAATTATATATTGATGTACTAGATGGGGAAGACTAGTGTATTCACACATTGATGTGGTTGAAACAAGCCGATGAATGCACATCACCCCACCCACATACCCTTGTGTGTATGTGGTGAGAACACCCAGTCTTGAAGTATGTATTATCACCGCGTTGTGCAGCGGGGCTCTAATACATGCTCACTTGGTCCAGCTGAAGCCTGGCTCACACTGACCAACATCTCCCCGTTTATTTCTCCCGTCCCCAGGTCTGGTAACCACAGCTTTACTCATGGCTTCTCTGCATCCCCATAGAAGTGTACAGTGTCTAACTTAATTCAGGAATCTACCTTCTGAACAGGCCTTGGGTGCTGCCGCCGCCACTGCCTTCACTATCCATACTTAGAGTTAGCATCGGCCCAGAGCAATGTCTGACACACAGCAGTGCACTCTGTATATGTGCACTGCTATATGTTTGCTATATGACGTTGATAAAACAGAATCAGGATTTGAACTCTGTAGACAGTAGGGCACTGAGGGGGCTTGGGGCACACTGGAGTGGTCAGATGTTCAGGAAACACATTAGGAGGCCCTCAGAGTTGTCTGGAGGAGGGAAGAAAGCTGTCTCTGGGTTAGAAAGGTAGTAAAGGGAAGACTCCAGCTCCAGCCATTTTCTTTGTAAGCTTCAGGGGTTGGTGCTATGATGACGGATGCTTAAAAGAAATCCCACAGCAGCTCAGAATTGAGTATAGTAGAGGGTTATTTATTTAGGGGTAGACTCACAGATTATAGTCGTCTGCTCGAACAAATGGGGAACAGCAACCAAATAGCCTGAAGAGAGAGGCTGGATGTGCACTTTACTGTTGGCTTGTGTAGTATAAGAGGCCATGCCCAAGTGGGCTGGTAACTTAAAGGCTACTGGCTGTAGGAATTCCTCCAGCAGTGCTAGGCTCCCAGGCAGAAGAAAAGAACTATGGGACCTTTCCAGACCCACAAACACTGCTTGTCATTGACAGCTGGCAGGAGAAGAGAGGCAGTTTAATCATTCTGCACCAGGAGTGATGGGCAAGGGAACCCCCTGGTGATCCTGTCTGTCAGAGAAAACTGTGTCTGGGGTCTTCTTCAGTGCAAAGCCCTATGTGTCTGCTTCAGCCACTGTTTGGGGTCCTCACAGTCTCCCCAGCAAGTTGATCTTGTGAGTTTCCTTAGCTGTGTTGCCTTGAGTGATGGTCTGACATGCTCCTTCTCCCTCTCTCAGCTTGCCCTTAGACCAGACACTTCCTCGCCAGGGTCCCAGTCAGCCCCTGTCCTTCCCGGAAAACTACCAGACTCTTCCCAAAAACACTAGACATCCTTCTGGGAGCTCTTCACCCCCTCCCCGGAACCTGCCCAGTGACTACAAGTACGCACAGGACCGAGCAAGCCATCTGAAGATGTCCAGTGAGGAGCGTCGGGCACACAGGGATGGTACCGTGTGGCAGCTCTACGAGTGGCAGCAGAGGCAGCAGTTCCGGCATGGCAGCCCCACGGCGCCCATAGGAGCTGGCTCCCCGGAGTTCACTGAGCAGGGCCGCAGCCGGAGCCTGCTAGAGGTGCCCCGCTCCATCTCTGTGCCTCCATCTCCTTCTGACATCCCTCCTCTAGGGCCTCCCAAGCCCTTACCACCCCGGCGGCCACATACACCAGCAGAAAGGGTCACAGTGAAGCCACCTGAGCAGAGGAGGAGTGTGGACATCTCTTTGGGAGGTTCTCCCAGGAAGGCACGGGGTCATGCTCTTAAGGTGAGGCCTAGGAACCTCTGCCGGGTGACTGGGGTCTGAGATTGAGAGACAGAGTCACTCTCGCTTCTTGGCAGCCTACAAGGCAGGAAAAGGTGTTTGCCTTCAGTCAGTCCATGAATCCATAACAACCTAGCTGAGACTTACCTCTCCAGGGGCAACTTTCAGTTTGCTGTACTATGCCTAGTGAGGAAGGCTATGTGTTCCTTTTGGAGACCAGGCACCCCAGGGCTCAAACAGGCAGAAGGGCACGTGGTAGGTGGGCCTGGCAGTGAGTGACTGAGGTCTCCTTGCCTGGTCTCAGTCTGGCTTCTCCTCTCCTGTTACAGAACTCCTCTCATGTGGACCGGCGTTCCATGCCTTCCATGGGCTACATGACCCACACAGTCAGTGCTCCCAGCTTACATGGAAAATCGGTAAGCGGCTCCCCACTTCCCTCTCCAGGTGATTGATGTGTGCCTTAGCATATGAGACCCTAGCCCATGGTATTTCCTCCGTCAGAGCTAATCAACTGCAGCCCACAAGGCAGCTTTTGACCTCTTTTTAGTGATGAGGTGACAGAGAGGCCCAGTGGCTCACTCAGGCTTTGTAGCAGACCCTCCAAAGACTGAGAAAAGTGGAGGAGAATGTTGGGCTGGTCCCCTCTTTCTTCTACCTACCTGCTTTCTCCTTTAACACCCCTCCTTTCTTCCCTGGCCTTCACTGCGATTGGTTAACTCTCCCTTCAAAGTTCACTGTGATTGGTTAACTCTCCCTTCAAAGTTCACTGTGATTGGTTAACTCTCCCTTCAAAGCACCCATCCTTCTGGTGAAGCTGAACTGGTGGCTTCTGAGCAAGCAGCTTCCCGTGCCCTATGCTGGCGGTGCCTTTATTTGCCCTAATGACAGAGACAATGCGATCATTGCCTAGTGGTGTCACATCAATGTTGTCCTGGCACGGGGTGAAGAGTATAATTGCAGCGGTGTGCCCTGCGGTGGCTGACTCCCTCCTGATGTGTCTACACGCCCGCAGCTGGAAGAGCTCTCGCTGCTGCTCACCCGGTTGCAGCGGCACCAGGCCAAGTTGGCCAGCGTGCGCAATTTCGCCGTGGGCCAGTTACTGCACCACTACTTGACCTTTCCTGCCTGCCAGGTCAGCGCCGGTGGGCTCTCCTGGGCCCACACAGGGATGGCCTGCCACTCATGTTTCCCCGTGCAGTGTGCTCTGGTCTGTCCTGCTGGCTGGCTCTCTCCTTCTTCCCTTGCCTGTTTGCTTCTGGGTGCTATAGCCAGTCACTGTGGGCAATGGTGGAGCGTCCCCCCACCTCGCTCTGGCACAGGGGAGAGGATGCATGGGGTGGGACAGACCTGAACCTTGCTTCTTGAGCTGTGCAGTTGCCAGGCTGGCACATGGTCATCTTGTCTAAGAGCTGTGCCCTGTCACTCATTGTCACTCTGCCTTGTCATTCATTGAAGACATGTGGGTCAGCCTGGAGGGAAATGTAGGGCACCTCCCCTTGCAGAACAGCCCTCATCTCTTGTCCTATTTGGCCTTGTAGGAACCTGCATAGGTAAGGTGGGACTGAATTGTCATTATGGGACAAGAGCTTGCAGGCTGGAGCCAGAATCCCTGTTTTAGAGTGTTAAATAGCACCAGGGCCTTGGATTTCAGGCTTCATGAGACTGCCCAGAGAGTTGCTCTCTTGGGCTCCTGGAGCAGCTAAAGGAAACGGAGTCCTTCTTGTCTGCAGAGTTGTCCTTGGGCAGCGGTGATTCAGCCATACCAGCCTCGTCCCTTCATGCAGCACAGAGCAAGGCAGAAGACAGATGAGGGTGCTGGCATTGTCACTTCCCCTTTTAGCAGGATCTGGTGGACCCAGGAAATGTAATTAGAAAAATGGGTGTAAGAGAATGGGTTTGTTTGTTAAAAACAAACGAGCAAACCTAAGTTGTGAGACTAAGTAGATTATTCGTGGTTAAAGAGCTTGCCATGAAATTGTGTGAAACCTGTTAAATGCTGGCTGGGTGTGGCTGTCCTCCTGTGATTCCAACCCCAGAGCAAGCTCACTAGTAAGACTGCTGTATCAATGAGCCCTGCCTTATAAATAGGTAGAAGAGCGATGGAATGCTCTCACACATGTGTGTGCCCCACACATGCAAAAACATGCACACCCACGTGCATACCACACACACACAAAGAAAAAGAAAAAGTCATAAATCACGAATTTGATTTTAAATAACATGTTTCAGCTATCTTTTTTCCTCATGTTCAAAGTGTGTAGGGACAATGACTTGGGGAAGTGGGGCGGTGAAGGAGACAATATAGCGAAAGCCTGTGCAAACCATAAGCGTCCCTTACAGATAGGGCTTCCAGGCCTAAAGCACTGTGTGAGTGTCTCATGTGTGAACTGTGTGTAGGAGATGGTCTCGCACCATATTTGTCTACCTTCCCGATCCTTGGCTTGTTCAGCTGGAGGCCCCCAGTCCACTAAGAGCTCTGGACTATTCTTTTTTTTTTTTTTTTTTTTTTGGTTTTTCGAGACAGGGTTTCTCTGTGGCTTTGGAGCCTGTCCTGGAACTAGCTCTGTAGACCAGGCTGGTCTCGAACTCACAGAGATCCGCCTGCCTCTGCCTCCCGAGTGCTGGGATTAAAGGCGTGCGCCACCACCGCCCCGCTTGGACTATTCTTAAGTAAGCTCTCACAACTCTTCTGCCTCAATTAGCTTCTGTGATCTGCTGAACGCGAGTGTGACTTCTGGGAAGTCTTATTCTAAATAATAGCTTGATAGACCATGAGAGACACCACCAACAGTCTTACCCAGGGACCCCTTCAAGAGCAAAGCTTCCAGGAAACTTGTAGCAGGAGCCCAAGGTCACACTTAGTGGGACCTGGTGGATCACCCAAGTTGTTTCTCTCTGCCTTTTCCAGCCATTCATCCACATTACTTGGGGTCATATTACTTCATGCATGTGAGACAGCCCAGCCCAGAGGTTTGATGCCAAGGGTTAGAGCATAGGATCCTAGCTCTGTGGATGGCAAGTGCTCTTCCAGGCAGATCTCCCGGTTCTGCCTCAGGAGCCCGATCTGCCTCATCTGCTCTATTGCCCTAGCCGCTTTGTTGGGTCCTCCCCATCAAACCACAATGGATGCAGGGATAAGCTGGCTTTTCCCATAGTGACCCACCAGCTCTACTATGCCGAAAGAGGGCTCTGAGTTTCACAAGACATCCGTGCTTCCTCCATGGCCCCGGTGTGTTCGTCTGCTGTGATCCCGTGTCTTCAGAGCTGTGTGATGTGAAGGGTCTACTATGAAGACCAGTTATTTTAACACTGGTATTTGTAACTGTTTTGTTTTGTTTTTCCTCCTTGTTTCCATGGAAGGCTGATGATACCTACCTCCAGCTGAAGAAGGACCTGGAGTACCTGGATCTAAAGGTGGGTGGTGGAGCTGGAGAGATGGCTCAGTTCAGTTCCCAGCACCCACCTCAGGCAGTTCACTGCCACCTACTATTCTGTTCTAGAGCACCCACATGCACATGGTGCAGTAAGCTCACACAGGCACACGCACTACTCCTAAATAAAGATAATACATCTTTGAAGGCGAGTGGCATCAGGATCCCACCTCCCATGGACACTCATTTTTCTGAGAGTATTACCTGCTGGAGCCCAACACTCACGCTCCGGACCTTAAGTGAAAAGTCTTGTCTGAATCAGATGAACTTCATTGCTTACAGTGTGACTCTTGTGAAGTTGCTTGTGACCCTGGTGGGAGGTCTCTGACTTAGAGAATGAGGACCATGATTTTGATCTTTTCCTTCCCTTGATTAGACCCAGAGGTTCCTAGGAAGTAGCCACTGGCTTCATCAGAATCTCTGCTGCTGCTGGGAGTGTGTTTGGTTCATAGGGAGTGGCTGATGTATGTCTTCAGCCACAAGTGGTTTCATGGGTCCTTTGGGTTTGTTGATGAGGGAGCAAGTTCCACACGGAGTGATGGGACTTTGAGGCCCACCCATTGCCTCTCCCTTTAAAGCTGAGCACTAGGAGCCCATGCATGCTTAAGGCCCAGGCTCTGACTCAGCCTTCACAACAGACCTGAAGGGCTCCTGGGGAAATGGAATACATTCCTCCCTGGAGAAAGCTGCTCCTGACTTGCCACAACTCTGCATATTCCCTCTGAGAACAGTTCCTCATGCTGGTGCTGTGGACCAGACTGGAGGAGACTAACCTTAGTCAGCCCGGGGAGGGAAGGGACCTGTGGATCATGCTCATCTCCATTGCACTGTGAACCTGGCTCAAGATGCTGCTAATGCAGGGGTCGCCTTCAGGTCTCATGGGGCTCAGCTGTAATACTAGCACATAAGGCGGCAGGCAGAGGGTTTTCCCATGCTGACAGTCCACCAAGGTCTTGCTTAGATATCTACCAGTTCACTTAGGTTCTATTAAGCATGTTAATGCTTAGCGGTATTAAGCATGTTAATGCTTAATAGTTAGCGGCATGTCCAGCTAACTCTACAAAGGCAGATGCAAAAGAAAAACTGAGGTCCTACTCATAAGAAATTTCCAAATAATGTGGGCTGGGGAAAGAAAATATCTCCACATGATAGTATATACAGTGATCATACAGAGATCTGTTTGGCTCAGTTCTGAGCTGGAGTCGTGAGAATTCCTATGGGCCATGAGAAAGGCTCCTGAGGAAGCAGGGAGCAGATGAACAACAGAGCTTTGAGGAATCATGGCTCAGAGTAATTGTTAGGAAGTAGGTGGGGACAGGACCAGAGTGAGACAAAGAGAGCTGGGGTACAGTGGTGAGATTAGAGCCATGGGGCAAGATGGAAACAAATCCTGCTGACTCCTGATTTCTCTCCTAGGCCTTAGGAAGGAAGGCTCAGGGAGCACAGAGATTAAAAGAGGAGAAACTGAGGCACAGGCTTCAGAGCAAGAGTTCCTGTTTGTCCAGACTGCAACAGAAGCTGTCTGGCCCATGGACTGTGTTTTATTTTGTTGCATTAGCCTGCACAGTAGCCCTATAAGGGAAGTAAATTACTTCCTCGAGGCCACATTGGAGACAGAGATAAATTGGCTCCCTTGCTACCCTTCACCTTGCTACCAGCTTTCATAACACGCCATGTGTACTGCTGTGGTCCCAAAGGCATTAAACTTTGAGGGGAGGCAAACTTGGATTCCAATGGCAGGGAATGGATTTGATAGACTGAAGAGGCAAGTTATATCTGGGGGGGGGGGTGCTTTCCTAGCTAGCAGCTGTGTCACCTGAGGAGGATTTCTGGATGCTGCCATTGTTTGTCATGAGAATAGCTGGGCTTGCAGCCACATTTTCCTTGTGGTGTATCTGCTAACTGTAATTACTAAGCTCTTGTTAGGGAACTAGTCCCCAGATGAGCCTCTCCTGAAGCTGAGAGAAGCTTGACTCTCCCACTGCCCATGTGACAGTAGATGCTAGATTGTGTGTGCAGAGTTGATAAGAAAGGCTAGTGTGCCTCCATGGCTTCCACCAGAGGGCAGGGACCAGCTCTGCCCTGCACGGATCCAGCTGGGATATTAGATTCTCAAAGGAATAGCCACCTGCAGGACCCAGAGCCCAGGATTGAGGGTCTCCAGATGAATATGTACAGATGTTCAAAGCATAAATCTAAGTCTAAAAGTGTTGGTCCAGGCTGCAAAGCTCTGATGTGTCACCATGTGTTTCCTGTGACTCTGAAGAGGAGTGAGCCCAGAAGATGGCAGCTCCAGGCAGACAGGGTTCAGCTGGTAGACATGCTCTTCTGAAAGGGCTCTTTCTCTTGGAGATGCCAGGGTAAAAAGGACTGAGCAATGATGAAGCTTCTCTTCTGCCTGGCAGTGTGGGCACTTGGTTCATTTGTGTTTTGATTCTCTCAGTAGCTCCGAGTAATAGGAATTACTGTCCCTACCCTGTTAACCAAGAACTTGTGTCTCAGAGACGTTAAAGGACTTCTGCAAAGTTCCGTGACTGGAGCTGACTTCAGCCCTGAGTTTGTCTTCATGGAAATTCCGTCTCCCAGAACCTGGACTCCACTGATTCGCTTCCAGACGTGGGCTGTGGTGGGGTTGCTGTTGTCCACAGCGTTTTAAAAGAATTATTCTTTTAGATTGAATCTAATAGTGTTGCCCAGTTTGTTCTCAAATGCCCAGACTCAAATGATGCTCCTAGGCTATGAATGTGTTCCTGTGTTCTTGGCTTTGAGTTATTTTTATACAGCTGTGAAACACATCCACGTGAGGTTGAGCAGGGTGTCTTTGGCTGTTGGGGGATATCTTTGTAGATCCAGAAGGTTGCCTTCAACCCCAGGGAGTCCCTTTTCTCTGGGAAGGAGTGCCATTGCAGCTTTACATCCTTGGCACTGTGGGTTTTCTCTGACAGTTTGAGCCTGAGATCAGGGCTTATCCATTTCCAACGTCAGCTTCTCAGGCAGAGTTTTTTAGGTTTGTTATCTGGGACATCAGCTATTTCTAGAACACCTGGGAACTTGGTTTTTAAAAATATAGATCTGAGCCAGGTATGATGATACACATCCATTTCTTAGGGGACTGAGATAGGAGGATCATTTGAGCCTGTAAATTAGAGGCCAGCCCACAGAACATAATGACTTCCTCAGTCAAACAAGCTGCCAGACAGTAATGGTGCATGCCTTTAATCCCAGCACTTGGGAGGTAGAGGCAGGTGGATCTTTGAGTTTGAGGCCAGCCTGGTCTACACAGAGTTCCAGGATGGCTAGGATTACACAGAGAAACTCCGTCTTTAAAAAAAAAAAAACAACTTTTTTTTTTAAAGAAAAAAAAAAAGCTAGCCATAGTGGCTCACACCTTGGAGGTGGGTGGATTTCTGTGAGCTTGAGGCCAGGTTGGTAGGCTGGTTTATACAGGGAGTTCCAGGACAGCTACCAAAGCTTCCCATAGAGACTTTGTCTCAAAGAACAAATAAACAAACTTCAGAGCCTGATACAATCCATGCCTGTAGTTCCAGCACTCAGTAGGACAGAGACAGGATTGCTTCAAGTTCAAGGCCACCTTGAGCTACATAGTTCCAGGCTAGCCAAGGAGACAGAGACCCTGACTCAAAGGTAAAGCAGATAAAGGCACTCGCTGCCAAGCCCTATGACCTGAATTTGAGCCCCAGTACCACGCAGTGTAAAGAGAGCACTGTCTCCACAAGCTGACCTTCGCACACACACACACACACACACACACACACCCACACACACACACACACACTATAGGATGCACACACAGATATGTTTTGTTTTGTTTAAGGCATATTTGGAGGTCTTTACTGAGTTAGCACCCTTGTGCTCAGAATCCTGGGCTCAGGCTCTAGTGTGACTCTTGTGCACCCTAAAATTTGAGGTCTGCCATTCAGGGACAGAGAATACCATTCCAGCTGTGGGCTCAACCACTGGGGAACTTGGAAAACGCACATCAATGCTCGAGCCCCATGCTTAGATACTCTGACCTAACTGATGATATTCAAGCATTCCTCTCTAAAAATCAAACAGACAGTCCCTTAGGTGTTTTTAAAGTACAGCCAAGGTTGAGAAAGATTGCCTCAAAGTGATTGTTTTGTATTTTTTGTTTTGTTTTGAGACAAGATCTCGTCTACCCTGGGTTGTTCTTGGATGCCCAATGACCTTGGACTTGTGTCTTCCTGCCTCTGTCCCCGAGTCTGGGATTATAAAGTGCATCTGTGACTAGTTTATGTGGTACTAGACAGAGCCCACTGCTTCACGAAGGCTAGCCAAGCACTCTACCAGCTGAGCTATATACTTCGCTAAGAAGTGGTGGCTCTCAAAGTGTGGACTCTGATCAGCATCTGTTAGTACTGCAAAATCTCGAGGCCTACTCCAGGTCTGCCTCTGGTGGCACCTGAGCCTTCCAGGTGATTCTGCACCACTCAAATGATTTTTTTCACCCCGAAGTTATAGAACCAGCATAGGAATCCTGATGCCATACTAGGGGTGTAACTTATGATAAAGCAGTTGTCTATGATACGAGGGGCCCTGGATTCAATTTTCAACCTGCTAATAAAAGATAAAACTTCTGTTGGCCTGGGATCTACTCACCTGGAGGGTGAGGACTGTGGGTTTTTCTTTTCTTTGCATTTCTTTAACGTGTCTGTGTGCATACGTTGAGGCATGCGTGTGGCAATCAGGACAGCCTGCAGGGGCTGGTTCTCTCCTGCACTATGTGGGTCCCGGGATTAAGCCCGGGTCGTCAGGTTCAGTGGCAGCATTGCCCACTGACTGAGCCATCTCGGAGGTCTGCCAGACTATTCCAGCACCAATTATAAGCATTTGGGACCATTGGTCAGTTATGGATGTTTAGCTGCACCACATGTGTGGAGGTGGAATTTGAGGACTTTCTGTGGAAAATAATTGTATTTTGTTTGTTTTGTTTTGAAAAATAATTGTTAAAAATGAGCTGAGAGCATGGAGCCACTCTAAACCAAGCTTCCAGGTGTTCCAGAACACGGTGAGGGAGGCAGGAAGAAGCAGATCTCTTCTGTTAGGCTTCCCCTGGCTTTTGCAGCAGAACTAAGAAGGAAGTGGCCTTGTACTTGGTCAGCCTACACAGCCCCCCACCCTCAAGTAAGCAAAGCTGATTCAGGGCCTGTTCTTCAGAGGCAGGCGGCTGGGAGGCTGTCGTACCTGTCTGCACTCCTCCCCTCTGAGGCTCCCCTTCGCCAGCCCCCAGACTGTGGCTGCTTCAAGTGTTGTTGGATGTCTCACCTGTTACGTTTTGTTGTATTTGCCTTTCTGTTCGGAACAGATTAAAAATAATGAACCTTTGATCAACGTGCTTTACAAAGTGCTGAAGAAGTCAGCACGGGGCTGTCGGCCCGGGAGAAGCGTAAGATGATCGGATCCGTGTCTCCAGGCGGGGCCATTCCATTGCTTCTGCCTCAGTGCCGGCATCATCACTTGCTTAAGCAGTTGCTCTCCTGACGCCCCACGCTTCCTGCAAGTCATTTCGGTTGATTTTCTTTAACCCAAAGCTCTCTTCAGCATTGTGGTCAACACATTGGGCTGAGCTGCTCATCTGTGGTGTCTTGTGGCTCCATCTTTTATGTTGCAGAGGGATGGGGAGCTTGCCTGGCTTGCCATCATCTTGTGTTGTGTCTCCATCCTCTCGTGTCTGCCTCCATGTAGATAGGGCCGAGCATGAGTTTCTTGGGAGGGAGCAGCAGTTCCTAACCACTATAGAGAGGCCATGGATTCCACTGTCTCTGCCTTCGCTAGGGCAAGGTGTTGGCATGCAGGTCCCAGTCTGGAACTGGATAGCCACCCTTTAGGTGGTCTCTTTTGCAATGTAGACAGCTCTTGGGACATTCTGAGGGAGGCTCTAGGCGGGGAAGGCAGGTGTCAGGTCCTGATGTAGTGGAGAAGTGGAATGAGGTCCATGAACCCCGAGTCTCTTTCCACGTAGAGATTCCTTAGGATGAATGAGGACCCAAGACCTTTGATTTTTCTGGTGACAGATAGTTGGGGCACTTGTTGACATTTTATGTGGATGTAAATACTGTTATCACAGTGTAATTTTAAAAAAAGGAACTTAGATGCCACATACTACCTCTGGCTGTGACTATTCATTAGAGCATCCTTTCTCTGGAACAGAGCTAAGCCGAGGGACCTCGGAGCTGTAGAAGAGCTTCTAGGAAGCTGGTGCCCTGTGGCCTGTGACCTTTACTCCATTGGAAGCCAAACTGGCCAATCTGATCTTGACATGTTCATGAACTCACTTAGCAAACATTCTCCGTATCTCCTCCATATGCCAGGTCTTGGCTGGGCTTCAAGGATAGAAAAGACATCTTAGTCTCCACAGTGACCCCTAACGTGGTTAAGAGGTCTGGAGAGGAGAAACGAGCAAGCATCATTGTTATCAGATACTCTAAGCGCCACAGCAATAACAGGCGCCCTGGGAGAGGGACACCCTGAAGGGCACCAGACCCACGCAAAGGGAAGAAAGAAAGATGAGGACTTTGCATTCCTAGCTCCCAGCATCCTATAAATGGCACAGTAAAGAGGACAAGGGGGGCCTGTTCCTTAGAAAAGAGGGAATGTGACTTTCCCAGGAGGTGGGGGGAGCAAAAGATTGGCTCCAGAGTCGCACTAAGGACAGCAGTGAAGGGCACCCTTTCAGAGGGGATGCCACCAGAAAGCCTAATTTAGACCTGCTTTCTCAGAACGCCTTTGTGTGTGGACACCTCATTTCATCCTGATGGTGCTGGGTAAACGAGGTGCTGCTCAGTCAGAGACTCTGCCTTATTTAAGCATCAGAGACATCCACAATAAAAAAGCTTCAGGGGGAACGGGGGAGGAGTTTGCTGGGGAAATCCCCAGAATGTATCTCAATTTGAAAGTGATTTCTAGCTGGTTCATGAGCCCAGGCCAGCTTCTTCAGAGAAGAGACCGACTCACAGCCCTCCCCTTGGAAGGGCTTGTTTCAGGGCTCCATACATTCTAACTGTGTACATCCATGTATGCACATATACTCTGACACAGACCCCAAGAAATTCCATGAATGTTTGGTGAGCACCTTCCCTTAAGCCAGGTCAGGCTTTATCACAAAACAAACCAGGCCAGAGTCCCTGCCCTCTGCTGTGTGGCCAAATAGAATCAGTCCTCAGCTCAAAGCAAGAAGTCATTTGATGGGGGTAGTGAGACGGCCCAGTGGTTAAAAGTACTGGATGTTCTTCCAGAAGACTCGGTTTCCATTCCCAGCACCCATGTGGCAACTTACAACTATAACTCCAATTACAGGAGATCCAGTACCTTCTCTGGTCTCCATGAGTACACAGACCCATGCATATGGTACACAGACACTTGCAGGCAAAACACCCATGCATGTAAAATAAATAATTTCTTTTGTTGTTTTTTGAGACAGGGTTTCTTGGTGTAGCCCTGGCTGTCCTGGAACTCTCTGTAGACCAGGCTGGCCTCGAATTCAGAGATCCACCTGCCTCTGCCTCTCAAGTGCTGTAATTAAAGGCGTGCGCCACCACTGCCCGGCAAATAATATTTCCTTTAAAAGTAGTCATTTGCTATTGGCCTGGACTTGCTAAGGTCAGGTGTAGGACAGCTGGGCACGTGGATGTGGTTAGTCTGAAGGGAATGATTGCTAATGCATTTTGACTCCTGATTCAGACTCACAAGCGTCTTGGGCCTTCCAGATGGAGTGAAGAGAAAACAAAGCTATCTGTCCAACAACTGTCCATCCTGGGGCCTTCTGCCTAGCACATACACACTACCTGCTGTTCTCTGTGTCCACTGCTCAGAGCCTCAGAACAGAAGAGAGATGGGCTCATGGTTTGAGATGCATTAAACCTAGCCTTGTCTTGACCCTGGGAGCCCACACCTACACAGCCTATGGCAGGAAGATGCCTCAGGGAAATGGAAGCATGAAATAGAGAGTTGGAGTCAGCTGCTAGGGGGTCAGCGGGAGCAGGGAGGCAGCAAGCTGCCTGCTTACTGTTGACCAAGGATGTGGACAGGGATGTGCCACTGGCTGTGGGTGACTTGTTCATTGCTTTGTTGAGATGGTAAGGCAGCTAAACCTGTTGTCTAGTTGTGAACCTGACCTGGGCACCTTCTCCCTTTGGCTGGATCTCTTAGCAGTATAGGGTTATGAAGGCTGACCTTGTCCATGGGGAAGGGGGCTTCTCAGAGACCAGAAACAGACTGGACAGTGGGGTGTAGTCCTGTGTTGTCCCTAGGTAGGGTAGCAGGCCTTTCTTATTCTTGGCAGACTTCTGAAGACCCACAGAAATGTGTCATGCTCACTTGGGGCAGACACCTTTAAAACCGATAACCCTGTAACTTGAGCACCTGTGTTTTCTTTAATTTGAGAAATGTAATAGTCTTAGGGTCATCAAAAGGTTTCAGTTTTTCCATAAAGTGAAAGTTAAAACAATGCAGATAGTGCTCAAGTTTCTGCCCATCTTCTGCCATGAGCCTCCTGCCTCCGCTGAGACTCCCACCTCCATCTACCATAGGACTAACCTTCCTTCCTGAGTTTTGGCTCCACCCACCAAGTTAATCATTAAAATTGTTCACCTCCCAGATGACAGGCCGAGATCTTCTTAAGGATCGAAGTCTGAAGCCGATGAAGATCGCTGAAAGTGACATTGATGTGAGTTACCAGTGCCAGGCTGGCTCTTCGGCCACCTCCTGACTAGACCCGCAGGGTTCGCGTTCGCGTGGTGCTCTCCCCATAGGCTTTCTGCTTTTATTTCTGAGTCCATTCCCTGTTCTCACCTCCCCCCACCCCACCCCTGTCCTCTCCAACTTGTTCTTGCTTATAGGTCAAGTTGAGTGTTTTCTGTGAACAAGACAGGATCCTCCAGGACTTGGAAGACAAGATCCGAGCTCTCAAGGAGAATAAAGTACGCATCATCTTTGCTTTGTAGTGGGTGGGCGGAGGGACATGCAGTCACTCTTGCCTTTGCTGGCGCAGCGTTCACACTCTCGTGTTAGCATCAGCCAACAGGAGGTGCCGGGAATGTAGCTCAGGTTATATAGTGCTTGCCTAACATGCATGAAGCCCCAGCATCCATCCTCAGCATCACATATAAACCAGGGGTGATTAGCACACACCTATAACCTTGGCACTTGAAAGGTAGACTCCAGGGGAAATCAGAATTTTAAGGTCATCCTCAGCTATGCAGTGCTTGGCCCTGTTTAAAAACCACAAACAATAAATAAAATGGGTGTTAGTTTATACAGTCCTTTTTCTGTCTGAGGGTGTCCCCAGGACTTGATCTGAGTCTCCTGTCCTTGACATGAGGAACCCAAAGGTCTGCCATGGAGAGAATGGCCCTTGTCACAATGGGCAAAACCTTTCACTTCCTCAGGTTCCTTTCCCCAGGGATCTGGGCTGTGAAGGCTGCAAGTCTAGATGGGAAGACAGGAGTGAGCTGGGGCTACCATGAGACTCTCAGAGAGACTTTTTTCCTTCTTGTATTTTAATAAGACATATTCATGGTGTTGAAGATCTGTGCCATGCCTTTTTGTCAGAAGAGTTTGCAAAATTTTTCTGTCATTTCTTTCATTTGTTTCTATATAATCTATAAAGACTCAAAAGGTTCTGTACCCACCTTGTAGATAAGAAAACTGAGGCATGGAGATTTTGGAGACTTGCCCAATGAGGCAGTCTAAGCTGCTGTCTAAAGCCCTGTGTCTTAGCTCCAGCTCAGCTCTGGCCTCTTTGGTCTCAGTTGTTTGGTTCCTCTGGGGAGGACAGTCCTCCCATCCTGTTTTCTTGGCCCGTTCTGGGACAGGACCAGCTAGAGTCCGTGCTGGAGGTGCTGCACAGGCAGACAGAGCAATACCGAGACCAACCACAGCACCTGGAAAAGATCACGTGTCAGCAGAGACTCCTCCAGGAGGACCTCGTCCACATCCGGGCAGAGCTCTGCAGAGAGTCTACGGTATGTGGAGGGTGAAGAGGTGATAGGCACTTGCCCTGGGGGCTGTATTGTCATCACCCTTGCTGTTGAGTTGAAGGCCATGGGTGAGAACCTGTCGCTGCCTACTGGTGGCAGGTTATCCAGGGGTATCATGTCTGACTCACCTCTCCTTCAGCTTCTTCCCATCAGGATAGTTGAGGGAGGGCCAGTTCTGTGGAGAAGTCTTCAGGCTGTAGTCTAGTCTGTGCACAGTGCTCTCCAGCATGTCAGCATTTCCGCTGTTGCAGCTGTCAATCCAATGTGGTGCTGGCATTTTTACCAGACGGGGGGAACCTGTTTTGGGGTAGGAAGTGAGCAACACAGGTAGCCAGGGTTACCTGTTTCCATCTCCTTTCCACCAGGTTGCCTAAGCCTCTCCTTCCCATTTACCTAGTAGTTATCAGGTTAGGGGGGTGGGTATTCTCGAGGGGACTGGGCTGAGGGGGACCTGGGGACCAGAAGTGTTTTCTTGGCCAATAGGAGATGGAAAATGCCTGGAATGAGTACCTGAAGTTGGAGAGGGATGTGGAACAGCTGAAGCAGACCCTGCAGGAACGACACAGAAGAACCTTTTTCTTCCAGGTGACCAAGAAAGAGAGTTGTCACCTCCCTCGACTCCCTAACCTCCTATTAGGCTGTGAGCTTGCCAAACAGCTACCCCAAGCTCTCCCTTGGGGATTCCTTCTGCCATGATGAGAAGCTTCACCTCAGTTCCCCTGCTTCTTTGCTCTCAATGTCTAGCCCTCAGTGTTTGGGGAAGGGCTGGTCCTTTAAAAGAGCAGAGGCAAGAGGAGCCCAGTTCAGAACCCATACCCACCTGGGAGGCATTTGGAATGCAGGGCAAGTTTCTCTCGGATTCTCTGGACAATCTAGGAAGTTTGGCCTCCTCTTGCTTCTGGCAGTCTCCTTGACCTGAGGACAGAGTGGGAATTCAGTCCCTGGAGGGTCCTCTTCTCTCATCTATACTCATTTGCCTTTCTGGAGGCCAGGCTGGGCGACCCCCATTTTTGTGTCCTGTGGTCAATTTGGAAAAGGTGGCTTTAGCTTAAAGGACAGGCCATTCTAGCTGGCCTGTGTTCTCCTATTGCAGTAGGCAGCAGGCTGCTCTCCCAACCCTCACATTTTAAAAATGGAAAATGGCCTGCTTTCCAACTCTGCTTCAGGTCTATTTCTGTTTCTTGGGGCTCTAACATTGATTCAGTTTATTTATTTGAATCAGCAAGTATTCCTAGAGGTTTCTTGTGCACAGGACAGCATGCTATGCCACTCCGGGAGTTGGGCTTGCTAAGTAACAATGAAGTTCTGACCCAGATGTAGACTCAGATGTTGCCCTAGGAAGTCAAGGAACTTCTTTGGAGAGTCCCTCTTGCCCCCTATGGGCCTAATGTCATCCATCACTCAGGTGGTTCTGAGAGACGAGCCCAGGACACTGGAGAGTCTTGCCTCTGGTTCAAGGATGACCTTAGAGAATCCCCAGAGTATGCTGTTCTGCTGCTATTCCTCCCGTAATACCCTTCACTGGAGACATTCCGCCGTATGTAGTGTAACACTTGAACATTCTAAGTGACTGCCATTGGTAAAATCTTCCCAAATGTTATTTCTGGTTGTAGCTGAGGTTTATTGTAGGCCATGTTTTTTGAGACAAGTCTCACTTTATAACCCAGACCTTGAACTTGAAATGCTAACCTTAACACACCTCCTCTCTGTCTCTGTCTCTGTCTGTCTCTCTCGTTTCATCCTGTAGCCCAGGCTAGCCTCCAGCTATGTAAAGCAGGACTGCCTCTGCCTCCTGAGTGCTGGCAGTAAGGGTTTGCACCCTCACACCAGGCATCCTAAGAGTTCTCTAGAGCCGTGTTAAGTCCATTCTCATGTTGTGCAGCCACATTCCAGAATTTTCCATCTTGTGAAACTGAAAATCTGTTCTCTTCCCCTCACCTTGCCCGATCCTATGGCTTTCCCTCTTCTCTTCCCTCTCTGTCTCTGTGAAATTGACGGGGTGTTGCGTACATCATTGGAGTTGAGTCCTGTGCTGCTCAAGGCAATTTATTTTAAGTTAGCTAAAGTAGGCCAGGTGAGCTGATGAACACTGCTCTCAGAATTCCTCACTGGTCTGCTTCTCAAGGAGACTGAGTAGGCTTGGTGCTTGCCCTGGCAGGTTTTCAAAGGTTTACCACCCCTGTGTTGAGGGACTATGACTGAAGAGGGATCATAAATCCTCAGAGGTGAGGAGCCAAGAGCCTGAACGAGCCCCTGTCTTTCCCAGGAGAAGTCTCAGATACAGAAGGATCTGTGGAGGATCGAAGATGTCATGGCAGGCTTGAGTGCAAATAAAGAGAACTACAGAGTCCTGGTGGGGTCTGTCAAAAATCCAGGTAAGACAGCAACCATCTTCCTGAGTGCAGGGACAGGGTGGGCACGCGGGATGGCTCTCAGAGAGGCTGCGTCTCCTTGGTGAAACAGTGTCTTGATTCCACCGTGTATCGTTTCTGTTCATCCTCTCAGAAAGGAAAACGGTGCCTTTGTTCCCTCACCCGTCCGTGCCTTCACTCTCTCCAACTGAGAGCAAGCCGGCTTTGCAGCCTAGTCCTCCCACCAGCCCTGTGCGGACACCTCTGGAGGTCCGACTTTTCCCGCAGCTGCAGACCTACGTGCCATACCGACCTCACCCGCCCCAGCTGAGGAAAGTGATGTCCCCTCTTCAGTCACCAACCAAGGCGAAGCCTCAGGTGGTAAGCTGTGGCAGCTAGGGCCAGAGGGCGTGCTGTGTGACTTCCTGCAGAGAGAGGAACAAGTATAAGGCACAGACAGCAGACCAAAGAAATGACACCACCCCAGTACCTGGTGACTGATGCATTGATTGGGCTTCCTTAAGCAGGGTTGACTTACAGCAACTTGAGTGATGCCCCAACATCCGCATCGTTTCAGAGTCCACCCCAGCTTGGGTGATGACTCTTCAAAGCTGCACTGAGAGAATCACGGTTTTCAATCCGTCTTGAGATCTTTTTCTCCGACCCCAGCAGCCTTGCTGGACAGGAGGCTGCCAATGTGCTGAAGGTGCCTGGCAGCCAGAGTTAAAAACAGCGCTGAAGGTACTAGCCTGTCCTCAGCTTTTCACTGGGTTCTTAAAAAAGTTCATCATTTTTCTGAGCTACCTCAGTTTCCTCTTAGAAGAACAGTCAGTGCTTTTAACTGTTGACAGCCCTGGTTGTTACTATTTCATATAGTTGTTTGCTTGTTTTAGACATTTATATTTGTGTAAGAGAAGTATCTGTCCTGGGGCTGGAGAGATGGCTAAGCAGTTAAGAGCACTAATTGCTTTTCCAGAAGGCTGGGGTTCCATTCCCAGCACCCATATGACAGCTAACACTGACTGTAACCCCAGTTCTGGGGCATCTGATGAGCTCTCTTCTGGCCTCCATGGACTCCAAGAACTTGTGCATAGACATCCATGAGGCAAAACACCCGTAGATAGAAAATAAAACTAAATGTTAAAAATGTTTAAAGAAGGATATAGGGGCTGGAGAGATGGCTCAGTGATTGAGAGCACTTGCTGCTCTTCCAGAGGGTGGAAATTTAGTTCCAGCACCAATGTCAGATGGCTCACAGCCATCTATAACTCCAGCTCCAGGAGATCTGAAGCCTCTGGCTTCCAAGGGCATTTGCACATACCCATATGCGCCTGAATATAGTGTGAAATCTTTATTAAAATATCCATTTTGAAGGTAACATGTAAAAATGTGACAGTGAGCTGGATGGTACACGCCTTTAATCCCAGCACTTAGAAGGCAGAGGCAGGGGAATCTCTGTGAGTGTGAGGCCAGCCCGGTCTATAGAGAGAGTTCCAGGACAGGTTCCAAAGCTGCAGAGAAACCCTGTGCAAGTGAGCAGCTTGCTGTTCAGCAGAGTTCCCCCTCAAACTGTGAACCTTGAGTTCTTCAGAGGGACAGAGATTCTTAAATTCCGTTCTAGATTTGCCTGAGGAAACAGAATTCCCTCACTACTGATTAGGATATAAAAAGAGGACCACAGGTCTTGGCTTTCGTGTAATTCCCTTACCCTTTTCTTCCTTGGCTCCCCGTGTCTGTATCCCTAAGCACTTGAATTAGGCCAGGAGAGAGCACAGCTCCTCTGTGTGTTCCCCACTGTGCATACAGGGATCCCACACTATTGCTTGGTTTATTTCTTTAATTTACTATCATTTAAAATAGCATTTACAAAATGGTCCCTGCATCATGGCACATACCTTTAATGCTGGCAGAGGCATGTGGATCTCTGAGTTCCAGGCCAGCCAGGGCTACACAGAGAAACCCTGTCTCAAAATACCTAATTAAATTAATAAATAAATACACGATTGGCTAATTTCAAAGAACACAGAAACAAGGGCCACAAAAAAAGTGTCTAAGGGGAGCCGGGCGGTGGTGGCGCACACCTTTAATCCCAGCACTCAGGAGGCAGAGGCAGGTGGATCTCTGTGAGTCCGAGGCCAGCCTGGTCTACAAGAGCTAGTTCCAGGACAGGAACCAAAAGCTACGGAGAAACCCTGTCTCAAAAAAAAAAGTGTCTAAGGGGGCTGGAGAGATGGCCCAGTGGTTAAGAGCATTTCCTGCTCTTCCAAAGGTCCTGAGTTCAATTCCCAGCAACCACATGGTGGCTCACAACCATCTGTAATAAGGTCTGGTACCCTCTTCTGACAGACTATAGTATACATAATAAATAAATAAATTTTTTTTTAAAAAGTGTCTAAGTGTCAAACTGAAGAAAGGAAGGGGGAGCTGAGGAAGGCAGGCGGTAATGGCGCACGCCTTTAATTCCAGCACTGAGTTTGAGGCCGAGGCAGGTGGATCTCTGAGGCCAGCCTAGTCTATATAGTGAGTGCAAGGATAACCAGGGCTACATGAGGAAACCCTGTCTCCAAAAACCAAAAGAAAATAAAAGGGAGGAAGGAGGTACAGCAGCCATCTGGATGAATTTTCATGGCGATCAGGCATGGTCTCCTAGCGTAAAGGATCCACAGCCCCTAAGAACCAGCCGAGCACATCGAGTACCAACGAGCCTGGTCTTGTTCCCTGCCTCCCAGGAAGTGAACAGCAGTGTCAGAGCCAGAAAGAAGGAGAGACTCTGTAAGAATGTTTATTTCCCAGAGAAAGAGCAGGAGGGTGCAGGCTGGTGAGCAGATCCCCACACAGAGGACCCAAGTCCAGGAGTCGAGCCACAGAGTCTGCTCAGGCTGACCACATGGGGCTGGTAGATGTCTCTTCCCCAGGGTGCTGTCATCATCTCAGGAGAGGTGGTCAGGCTCCCACCTCCTCTGGAGGACATGGGAAGCCAGTGTCATTTGACACTGCCAAGGATGTAGATCCAGGACCCAAGTGCAGTACTTGGGGACACACTGTTACTGGGTAACACTTTGAAACTAGAAAGCATGTTGGATCAAAAGCAGTTGGTGTGGAAGTGGCCCCAGAAGCTTCCTTGGCTGGATGGTTATGTGACCCTGAAGTGGTCAAGCGTGTGGCAATGCTGAGTAACAGCCAGCCCTCCTCCCCACTTTAATTCCATCCCTCTGGACACAGAGTCTGGTTCTCTTTCTGAATAGGAAGACGAGGCACCCCCCAGGCCACCACTTCCTGAACTCTACAGCCCAGAGGACCAGCCCCCAGCTGTGCCACCTCTGCCTAAGGAAGCTACCGTCATACGGCACACATCTGTACGGGGCCTCAAGCGACAGTCTGACGAAAGAAAGAGGGACCGGGAGCAGGGCCAGTGTGTGAATGGCGACTCGAAGGTGAGCTGAAAAGACGGAGCATGCCCGTGGAGCGTGGGAAGGGTGGTGTGACACTAGTGACTTCATAGCCTCAGACTCTGTCCGCAGGTGGAGCTCCGGTCCTATGTGAGCGAGCCAGAGCTGGCCAGCCTCAGTGGGGACGTGCCTCAGCCCTCCCTGGGCCTCGTGGGCTCTGAGAGCAGGTACCAGACACTGCCAGGCAGAGGTAAGGCAAGACCCTTGTGGAGCCCTTCACAGTCCACACTATACCACTCATAGCCCCTACCTGGGCCTCAGATCCAGGCCTCAGTCTGCAGCTTGGGTCTAACTGTGACTGCTGAGAAGGGAGGACTGGCCCCACCTCCTTCCACCCACAGCCCCCTCTTTTCTTTTCGAGTAGTCTGTTTTTCCTCCCTTTCCTATTTCCAGGAGCAACAATAGTGATTGCCCTAAAATCTGACACTGTCGAAGTATTTTATATTAGCCCCATATTCAATAGCACTGGTAGGCAGGGGCTGATATGACTCCCATTTTAGAGATCAAGAAACTGAGTCAGGGGTTGGAGAGACGGCGTAGTGATTAAAGGGTGCTGACTGCTCCAGAGGACCCGGTTCAATGCCCAGCATCCATGTGGTGGTTCACAACTGTCCATAGCTCACCCGTGTGGCATACAGATATATATGCAGGCAAAACACTGATCCACATAAAATAAGTAAAAAAGAAAGAAACTGAGGGTGAGAGAAATTAAACAAGTGCAGTTAGCTGATCACAGAGGAAGCGGACAGTCCTGAGCTCTGGCTCCAGATCGCTGTGGACTGCAGGCTGGAGCGCTGAGAACCGTCAGCCTAAGACTCAGTCCATCCTTTCTTACACCCATGATCTTCTTAACTGGGCTCTCTGCTCATCCCTAGCTGGATTCCCCACTGAAGCAGAGGGGTGAATGTTCTTGTACCCCCCTTTTCACCTGCCACACCCAGCATTTCTGCCCAGGAGCAGAGCTTTATCACAAAGCTTCTACAGGGACAAAGGCCACCCTCAGGCCAAGCTTCCTCTCTTTCTGGGGTGCCCCATCTAGGCTCAAGGAGAAAAGAGCAAGACAAGTGGGTTATGAGTGGAGCCTGCTGGCCCTCAGGAGAGTGGGGTGGCTAGGGAAGGCCTGGGAGCGCTGAACCGTACCACAGCCACCTGATTCTCCTTCCTTGCTTAGGGCTCTCGGGCTCCACATCCAGGCTCCAGCAGTCATCCACCATTGCTCCCTACGTCACTCTCCGGAGGGGTCCGAATGCCGGAAACAGCAGTATGACCTTCTCTGTAAGTGGCCGGGGATATGGAGGGACTCACACTCAGTGGGAGGGGCCTTGGGGTGTGCAGTGACCAGTGAGCCTTGGGGAATTTAGGGTTCTGTCACGCCCCCCTCCCCTGCTTACCAAGAAGGCCACTAACCTGCCATCTCTATTTCCCTTTTGGTTTTTCGAGACAGGGTTTCTCTGTGTGTAGCTCTGGCTGTCCTGGAACTTGCTTTGTAGACCAGACTGACCTTGAACTCATAGAAATCTGCCTGTCTCTGCTTCCCAAGTGCTGGGATTAAAGGCATGTGCCATCACCACTGGGCTGCCATCTCTATTTTCTGATGGCTACCAAACCTGTCAGGGTCATGAGAAGTTCAAGAAGCCTGTACCCTAGGTCCGTCCTGGAGTGCAGATTATTGGCTCAGTTGGATAGGCCCAGCCTCAGCGTCTGCCTCTGCCCAGAAGACTCATTAGTGTGGGGGCACTGGGTACTGAGAGGAAGTGATTTTCTGTGGCTGACACGAGCCCGTGTAGCATGCTGCAAAGAGAGGCTAAGCGGGGAGAGGGCAAGGGTGCAGTTCAATTGGTAGAGTATGTGCCTAGTATGTACAAGGCCCTGGGCTTGACTCATCCCCAGTGCTGCAGAAATCAGGTTTGATCGCCAACATCGGTAATCCAGCACTTGTGAGGTACAGGTGGGAGGATCAGGAGTTTAAGACTGTTCTCAGCTACAGAGCGAACCTGAGGCCAGCCTGGTCTTCCTGAGACCCTGTGCTAAAAGCAGGAAGCAGCTGTGCTTCTAGCTCCATCCACTCTGCGTCTCACCTCTTTTGCAGAGACCCAAGAGTGCCTTGGAGCGCCTGTATTCAGGGGACCACCAGCGGGGCAAGATGAGTGCGGAGGAACAGCTGGAGCGGATGAAGCGACACCAGAAGGCCTTGGTCCGGGAGCGCAAGAGGACCCTGAGCCAAGGAGAGAGACAGGGCCTGCTCTCAGCCAGATACCTCAGCCAGCCACTGCCTGGAGATCTTGGCTCAGTATGTTAGATGGGGCTGGGACAGAGGCCAGAGTTTCCCCCAAGTCCCCCAAGTGTACACATGTCACCTCCCAGGGTGACCTATATGGTTGAAAGAACATCCCGAGGGGCTGTTTGTCCACGACCCCAGCTGCACGTGTGAGCTGGCCAGAGGATGACCCGGAATCAGAGTAATAGGGAGGTTTCTAGTGACAGAGGTCTCACCCATCCTCCAAGCTAAGTGGGAGGGGCCTCCCGACTGAATTAAGGACTTGAGAATGTAGGGTTGAAGGAGGAGAGGAAGATGGTGAGGAAAGAGATTATGTGCAAGTCAACCACATAGCCTCCCCCCAGCAGATACTGGAGCCGGGGGAGGCAATTGACTAAGGAAGGGTTGGTGCCCCAACCCTGAGGTGCTCGTTGTCTCCCACAGCCTGTGGTGCTGAGCACTCGGGTACTCAGGAGGGCTGGGGAGCTCGGTGCTGCCTCCTGATGGCTGGTGTGCTACCTGCCCATGGTTGCCTTAGGCCCATTGTGGAGACATTCCATTTGGCGTTTGGGTTTGGAGCCCCAGTTCCCCAGCCCTCTAGCCTGTCCGCTCTCCCTAATTCATTGCACAAGCTCTCTCGCTTCTAGTGTCGCCGCTCACTGCCTCTAATCCTGCCTGATTGTCTTCACAGACGCTCCGATTGGCACTGGCCTTCTCTAACCGGCCAGTGCTGTCTCTGACCAGGCTTGTGTTAGCAGCTGTCTCCCTAGCCTAGTGGACATCTCTAGGTGTGACTTTTCTTTCCACCGCCCAGCTTTGTGTAGGCCAGCTACTGATAATGCGTCCATCCCAAAAGCTGCTCTGTGGGGACCATAATCATTAGCAGAGGGCGGGGCATTGGGAATTTATCAGATTCCATGCCTTACACTGGACAGCAGACGTGAACATTAGAGAGTACACATGTATGTTCTACAGAGTCTAGGGCCATTTGGTCTTAACTCCTCTGATTCCATCACACCATTCCTTATGGAAAAGCCTTTGCAATTCAGAAGTAGTAATTGAATGAATAACAAAGCAAACTGTATGCAGAGGACCTCTCCAACTGTCTGTCACCAAAGGACTGGAACAATGTCTTTAAAAGCTACAAACCCATTAACTTTAAGCTTTATAAGTAAGTATCATATGGGGTAACCCTGACTTTCTATTACGTGCTGTCGGAAATGTAGAGAGTATCTCAGAACCGGAACTCCAATACCTTGTAATTTTTCTTTGGAAAGGAAAAAAAAAAGGCTTGTGTAAGTCTCATCAACGCCAATAAACAAACATATTGCTTTCTATGATGGATTGGCGTGGTTCTTCCCCAGGGCACTTTGCAGAGTGTGGTGAGCTTTTGCTGTTTGTGGAAGCAATCAGGCTGGGTTTAAATGAGGACTTGTCTCTATTTGAGCACTTGTGAGCGTGTAAGAAAATGTGTGTTTTCTTTGTAAATCAGTAAATTTATCCCTGAACTTTAATGGCCTAATTCTCCCCAACTGTAATTGGCAAACCTTCACCAAACCCAACTGGATTGGTTTGACAGGGAGACCTTGAGCTTGTGCATGAATGTGTGGACCGTGCTGATATGGCCACGGTCTTGGGGGTGGGGTGGGGTGTGAAGCATCCATGGCTGCTAGGGCCTTGTGAGGTAAATGGAGTGAGACAGAGGCAATGGCTTGATGCCTAAATATCCATCCTTCCACCCTCATAAGGGCAGCCCTTCAGGTCAGAGGCCTGGCGGAACAGGAAGCCATCTTGGAGCTGGGCAGACATTCTTGGGTAGATTTTCCCCTCCTGTGAAGAGACTGTTAACACAGAGTCGCCAGTGTGAAATGGCCTTGGGGCAGGTGCATCTGGCCTTACATTTAGTGTCAGTTTTAGTTCCCTTTCTAGTTTAAGGAAAATGTCTTATCTCAAGCGGTTACCATTTTCCCCAGTCCTTTGCTACACTGGCTGCCAGCCAACTCCTGGGAACTGAACTCTCCCCCTGCTGGGATACAGGTCCCTGCACTCCTGGGAACTGAACTCTCCCCCTGCTGGGATACAGGTCCCTGCACTCCTGGGAACTGAACTCCTCCCCCTGCTGGGATACAGGTCTCTGCACTCCGAATCAGTCCTGCTGAGAGCTCTGTAGAGTTCATCCCCAAGAGCTTGAAGGCTGTGAAGGACTTGTTTTTTTCCCATTGTTTGTGCTCCTGGAGTGTACAGCTCCTAAGCCAGAAGACCTTGGGGAGGGGAATTTGGATGGGGCAGGTCATTCTGGGGTCACCCTTTTATACCTGGGAACGTTTTAGATACCTGTGGACCACTGTGAGGAAAAAGTCATGGGTCTTCCGCCAGTTCCCTAAGGATGCACATTTGAACACTCAGGTCTTAAAACACGGCCAGCAGTGTGGAAGAGGCCACAGGACCGAGCAGAGGCCTTGTTTTCAGTGACACACACACGGCTCCGACACTTGCTTAATGTCTCAAAGGTCCATCTCATGGACACCAGGCTTCGGGGTCCTGTGTGGCTCATTGATGAATCGGGAAGTGAGGTTAACCCTCTCCTCTGTTGCTAGTGGAAGCGAGAACAAGATTTTGACCTGCAGCTGCTGGAGCGGGCTGCTCAGGGGGACAGAAAAGACAGAGAAGACGGCTGGCTAAAAGTGCAGGCCACACCTGTCATGGAGTTGGACCTAGAGCCACAAGACTATGATTTGGACATCAGCAGAGAGGTGAGGATGGGGGCTTCTTTCACACTTCCGAGAAGCTATGGAATTAAGGCTTCTAGCCTGACTTGCAGTCTCACCCAGTCAGGGGGTTCGACTTCACTGTGGACCAAGAAGGTGCATACATGAATAGCGCCTTGAGACCATAAAGTCATCAGTGTTTTCTAGTAATGTTTAAGCCGGTTTCTCTATCTGGGAGCAAATTGTACCCTGTGCCCTTAATGGTGGTGTGGGGGGATTAAGTGATTCAGCATGTTCCCAAGAGGTTTAGAGAATGTTCCCCGGATCACTAGTGGTGGCCTATGCAAATGGCCTGTTAGGCAGACTGTAGTTATCATACATGGCGTGAAATACAGGGCCGGTCTGAAACGTCACCGAAGACATTGCCAGCCAGGAGTGGAGAGTTTTGGTTTTGAATGCTTCTGGTGTCCTCTAGTGGCTCACTTGCCTCATGACAGGGCAGGCCAAGGAAAACTCGGCAAGAGAAAGGAAAGGGGCAAGTCTCTAGACATCCCTGTTCACCGTCTGTCTGTGGCAGTGTCTGCAGCTGCTTTGATTCTTTGCATCCCTAGCCCTGGGGTGGCACACAGTTGGTATGCTGTACATCTTTGCAGATGGAAGACGGCTGTATGAATTTTCAGTGTCCCCAAACCTTTGTATTGGGACTCGGCTTACTGCATTTTCCCCATATGTAGTATGAATTTGAGTGGGATTCTTAAGTCTTCCACAGGTCTGTTTGACACGAGACAGTCTTAAGTACCCTCCTTGGGGGGTTGCCACTGTTATAGTGTGTGTGTGTGTGTGTGTGTGTGTGTGTGTGTGTGTGTGTGTGTGAGAACCTGGCTCTCACATATGCCGAGCACACAGAACTGCCCTTCTGTCTCCAACAGGCAGGGCAGATCCATTTACAAGCTGGTTCTGCCAATGGTTAGGGTTTCATGAGGGAGGGGGCTCTGAGAACAAAAAACAGTGTAGGTAAGTTGATGCTTGAGTTACTGCATTCTTCATTCTTGCTCCGTGGCCAGCCTCCTGCCACCAGGCCTTTCTCTGACACCCTTAGCAGCGGAAGCCAACAGGCTGGACTTTTTCATTCACAAAGAACCTCCATGTGCTGCCTTGGCAATGCAAGGATGCCCTCTGGTGTCCTAATTGGCCCGCTAGCCCAGAGAAAATGTCCTTTATCTCTAACCTAAATCCTGCTACAATGCAATCCACTTCCTTCCTCTAGATCTGTCCTGGTTGGGAATAGCAGATATTTCTTGCCGCCTTTTAACAAAGCGAAGGGCCATGTGGGTTTAGTTCTGTTACTGAGACTGAAATCAACCCAGTCAAGCGCAAAGAAAACTGCCTTGAGGCAAGTTAGGTTATGTTTTTGAAAGTCACGGCCTTCAATGGCCCTAAAAGTGCGATCAGATGTTTTCAGAGCTTTAGACTGCCGGTGAAAACAGGGACTCTGACTGGTTGGTGCTGGCAAGATTACCTTTACATTTACTTTTTTATTTATTTATTTATTTATTTATTTACTTACTTACTTACCTACTTATTTATTTATTTTAAATTTAAAATTCAGTGTGTATGTGCGCGTGTGTGGGCACCTGTGGTTGTAAACCATCTACCCTTGAGTATAGAGGGCAGAGAACAGCCTGTTGACTGGTTCTTTCCACCATGTGGGGTCCCCGAGATCAAACTTGGGTCATCGGGCTTGGCAGCAAGTACCTTTACCTGCTGAGCCATCTGTCTCTGGCGCAAGTTAAGCATCCCTGTAGGAAAGGGTGCTGGGGGGGCTGAGACTCTAGGTAGTATGAGGGGAGAGCTCTTGTCACCTGGGAACTAGAGAATCACTTCTGTCCTTGGGTGACACCCCCTAAGGTTAGGGATGAGGTAGGTGCCTCTAGGGCCCTGTCCCAGAGGAAAGGATGAGAGAGCCTTTAGTAAAGGTGACAGAGATAAACCGTGCAGAGTCAGGCTGAGGGGAAGGAGGCAGAGAACTGAAAAGAGGGTCACCTGTCTTCATCCACTGACACTTTTATTGAGGTGAGTGGAAAATCCACTCTGCCCAGAAGTGTGGAAATGACCTTGCTTATCAACCAGTCACATGCTGTTATTGATGGCTTAAACTTTCCAGTCAGCGCAGTTTGATCTGTATGCCCCCAGACTCAGAAGTGTGTTTGAGACAGGAAATGTCTCCCATCAGCTTTGGTGGTCTCTCTGCTGCCAGACTATAGATCATTTTGTTTGTTTGGTTGGTTGGTTAGTTGGTTGGTTGGGTTTTGTTGCTTTCTGTTTCGAGACAGGATCTTTCTAGGTAGCCCTGGCTGGCCTGGGACTCACTCTGTAGTCTGGAGATCCACTTGTCTCTGCCTCCCTAGTGCTGGGGTTAAATACAGCCCAGGTCTGAAGCGTTTTTTGCAGGGCAGGGACTCCCCTCCCTCCATCCATTGACCCAGCACTCATCCATTATGGAGGGTTTTCTGAAGGGTGTCCCACCTCCGGGTCTCTGAATTACAAAGGGCAGAAGAAAGGTCCTTAGCTGTTAAGGGCACTGGAGCTCCCGCTGAGTGGGTGTGGCTGGAATCAGAGCACCACGGCCTTGGGTGTAGCACTAGGGATCTCGTCCTTCCCGGGAGATGCTCTCCGTGTTGCTCGCCTTGCTGTTCCCCTTGGCCTCTAGAAAGCTGTCTAGTGTAGCAGGAAGTACAGCATTGCTTTGGTGTGAGACCCAGGGTCAAGTTGTTGATTCCACAGCTGGTTCATTTGATGATCTTATCTTAGCAAGTTTCTTCACCTCTGTGGACTCTGTTTGCTTTGTCACAGGGTGGGAGGGTGGAAAAGACAGATCTCAGATCAGAGCATCTGAGGTTATCCTCCATTCTACTACCCGATCCTCCCCACAGCTGTCTAAGCCAGAGAAGGTCTCCATCCCTGAGCGGTACGTGGAACTGGATCCCGAGGAGCCACCCAGCCTTGAAGAGCTGCAGGCACGGTACCGGAAAGCTGAGAAGATCCGAAATATCCTCGCTCGTTCAAGGTCAGCCCTTGCTTGCTCAACCCTAGAAGTCTCACAAACCCAATCCAGGTGATAGCTCAGCCCTGGGAGAGCCAGGCTAGGCTGACTGGTCAATATTTTGCTAGGCTTTATTTCAAGTGAATTCCTCTGATTGAAGAGGCTAGGCAGGTTCTCAGGTGAGCATACTCCCTCAGCCATCTGAAGGCTCTGGAGAACTTGTACAGGGTCCCTGCCCAAGGTCCATGCCTTCAGATCTGTCCCCAGTGACGGGCAAGTGTGGGCCATCAAGCCAGACCTTAGTGAAGTAGACTCAGTTGAGGTCACCTCCAATGATGGTTCTTTTAACATCTGTGTCCATATTGCGTTGTAGATCCATAGCTGGGCCAGGCCAACCCAGGAGGTGCTAGACTAGGGCTTGTGTTCCTCACACAGACTCCATAGATGGGGTTCAGTTTGTCCTGAGGGCACTGGGGATTTTACATACTTCCTGAACCCTGAGCATTGGACTCAAGGAAGTGAATTCTCTGGCCTGTGAGCCTCCCTTTCAGAGTTCCATTACCCACTTCATATCTGGATGGATCAGGAGTCTCCAGCCTGCAAGGAGGAACGGAGCTATGTTCACTGTGGGTTTCCCGAGACGTAGACACTCTTGTCTGTGAAGAAAGGAGGCAACGCACATCTGGTGCCCCCAAAGTGTTGAAGACGCTCCTCCCCACAGCCGGGGAGACACTCCACAGGGGAGGCTGAGGGCCAGGGTGCGGAGATTCACGCTTTCTCTCTGTCCTCACAGCATGTGTAACCTGCAGCCCCCAGGCCAGGACCGCAACAGCCTGGCTGACCTGGACTCGCAGCTGCAGGAACAGGAGCGGATCATCAACATCTCTTATGCCCTGGCCTCAGAGGCCTCTCAGCGCAGCAAGCAGGTAGCAGGTAAGGCTGTGGGTGCCGACCTTTGGGGACAGTTCCTGCCGGCTGCTCCCAGTATAACTTGTCCTAGAGCCAGGAAGTTAGCAGACAGTAACAGTTAAGGGTGTGTTCTCTGTCCTGCCTGACCCAAGCAGGAGAAGAGCTGCCACTCTGCTCTGTATTGGCCAGCTCTGAACCAAGGGGGCAGGGCTCGAGTTTCTTTCCGTAGGAAGAAGGGAACAGAAGTGATGCTGTAGCGGGCGTTTCTCGTGGGGCAAGAACTCCTGCCTAGAAACCCTTCCTTGGTCCTCATGCCAGAGCCACTCAACCCTGCCAGTTACCCTGTGGCACAAAGCAGGACTCAAGAACCGAGGCTTTGCCAGCCTACCCAAAAGAATATCACCATGGTGTAGAAGCAGCACACAGCTGTGTGGTGTGTGAAGGCTGCTTTAAGCTCATGCCTGGGATCCCAGCTGTCAGGAAGCTGAGGCAGGAGGATTGCTACATGCATGCTATAGGCTTGGCTAGTCTGAACTACAGTGTGAGACCCTGTCACAAAGAAAACAATACAAGAGCCTCCCAGAAAAAGAACCCTGGGCTCCTTCCTTCACCAGCATCTGCCTCCCTGTGGTATCCTCACTGTCCATCCCGTGTAGTTTGTCCTTGGATGCAGAGGCTGTTGTGTGTCTCTATGGCACCTCTGGCCAGGTGTACTTCACGGATGGATGGTCAGAGGACCCAAAGTGGTGCCTTCTCTAATCCGATTGACCAAGTGGCTGCTGGCCCTGAGGAGTCTGGTGTGGGGAGCAGCTTTGACATCACTTCGGGAGGCCCCATGATTGACTAATGAGGAGAGACCTGTTCTGTCCCCATACCCTGACCCTCCAGAGTTCCAGAAATCCAGCCTTGTGTGTTAGCTTACATCCATAATCCCAGCTAGGGCGATGCAGGCAGGAGGATCAGGGCTCCAAAGTCATCCTTGATTACAGCGAGTTCAAGCCCATCATGGGCCACACTGAGGTCATGTCTTGAAACCAAGCAGACTAAGCCGGCCTCTGAGATCTCTGCTGTCCCTGCTCTGTCCGAGACACGTAAAGGGGCTGGAAGTGGTCTGTGTTGCTCTGTGACTGGGACTCAAGCAGACCCTCTTGCTGGTGTCCCCAGAGCTCATCTCGGCAGCCTCCGAGCCCCTCATGTGAGGCTGCCCCTCCTCTCCAGGCACCCTCCTCACAGCTGCGCTTGCTCTCACTCTGCCCCCACCACATCTTAGGTGCTGCTGGAGATGAACCCAGGGCCTCTGTACGCTAGGCTGGCCCACTGTCACTGAGCTACATTCCCAGCTTGTTCTCACTCCTCCCACACAGCTGATGACCTTAGCCCTGACACCTTCTGCCCTACTCCCCAATCTATACCTTTCTTCACTCTTGCTCTCTCCCCTGAATCAGAAACTACAGGCAAGCTATGCCCCACGGATCTGCTCCCAAGAGCAGCCCTCAGTTGGGGGCCGTGGGGCCAAGCCACACAGTCCTGCCAAGCAGGGCATATGGTGGTGTGGGTGGACAGGTCACTCTAATACACTGTGTGATTCCTGTGTGCTCTGTCTAGTGCAGCAGCTGGCCCTCCTCCCGCCTAAAGCCCCCCTGTCCGCCAGGACGGTGCCACCTTACCCCCCCTTAAGCAACGGACTGCACTACACCTTTGTCTAACACCTTCCAAGTAAGAGCCCCTGCCTGGCTGTCCTGCTGCTGTGCACCCCGTAGTCTGAGCATGCCCCTCCCGCCTTCCCGTTGCTGCTGAGCTGACTGCAATGCCACCTGCTGCTGCTTCCTTCCATTGGCACTGCGGCCGCTGGGGGGGACCTGCTAGATGGTAGGTGGCTGGAGGTGATTCGCATTTTAGTATTCTGACCTCAGGCCTCAACAGAGGCTGCCATTAAAGGTGCTGTCGTGCTGAAATATCTCCGTGGTTTTCAGCCCTTTGGCTTTATTACTGTGTGGTTGAGGTACAAGGGAAAAAACTGCAAAAAAAAAAAAAAAGACTTCTCATATTTTAAGTCAGTTTAGGATTTTGTGTTGGGCTGCATCCACAGCCGTCCTGGATCACATGTATTCTGTGGGCCATGGATCGGACATGTCTGCTAGGGCCCTTGCCGCTCCTGCCCGTTTCTCTTTCCCACGGCAGCTTGATGCCCCAAAGAGCAGCATAGGGCACACTGCCAGTCTCCAAGGAAAAGAAGAATCACATCTCATTCTTTGGTGGCCTTCCCAAAGGGACTGAAGAACTGTTAAGTCCAGAGTTACAGAAGGCAAGCTGAGACCCCGAGGGGTCTCCTCATACAGCAAAGCCTGAGACTGTATCAGTCACTGAGTGTCTTAGGGAAGAGACAGATGCAAGTCCAGGACCACAGTCCGTCAAGATGCTTGGTATAACTCCACTAAGTGAGTGTCTGACCCAGACAGGAAGGAGCCCCCGGGAACCAGTAGGCCAGTAACCATTAGCTGTGGAGTGATTTCATGGCCTGGGGCAGCTGCCTCGTCTGTATCCAGACCTGGACCACTGAGGTCACACCAGAGGTCCCTCGCAGTCACTTCGCAGAGTTCCCGTCTATACCCTAACTGGGTTATGGTTGACCTTGTTGAGGGACTACTACCTGCTAGCCATTGTGTTGAGTATCTCCTGGTGCTTACAACAGCCCCGTGACTCTCTTCACTCTGTGTGTAGATGAGGAAACGAGGCCCAGACATCTGAGGGACTTCCTAAAGAGTAGAAACACGCGCGTGTCAGGGTGCAGACGCTTTTGGTGTGAACCCACAACTTCCATTCTCCATGACTGCTGGCTAGCGGGCTCATCTGGGCCATCCCGGAAACTCCGTGGGCCTGCAGAAGAGGGTGCAGAGGACATCACTTTGCACTGGACCCTCCAGCTTTGGACTGTCCCTACTTTAGAGCCCGCAGCCAGCCAGTCCAAGAACAGGAGGAGGTGAGCTGGCTTGGGTCTACCATGGCCCACAAGAGGGGCAGAGCAGAGGAGCATCATGAAAGGCTCCAGCCATGTCCTTTGTAAAGTCCTACAGGACTTGCCAGGGCCATGGTTGTGTTTTCTTCTTAGAGATCTGAGCAGGTAGAGGTGCCAGAGAGAGGCTCTGTTCACCCTGGTTTTCCAAGCCCCTGTAGCCTTGTGCTAGGACTGAGATGCTCTCTCCAGAGCTTAGCTGTGCCTCTTCCTCTCATAGCACCACAGGCAGGTTAAAAGCACTCCGTTAGGTTAAAAACATGAGAAAAGAATAAAAATAAATAAATAAAGCAAGCGAGCAAGGTCCCATAGGCTTGACTCTCTGATCTTCCAGAGAATGAAGTGTAGAACCATTAACTACCCCAGGGGTTTGCCCAGGTCTTGGCCTACTGCAGAGGACAAATTTATGAACTTGAACTTAAAGTTAGAAGAAAAAAAAAAAAACAGTGCACTGGGTCCTAGAAGCAAAGGTCCCTTGACAGCGGCCGCTTTGCCCACACCCCCTGCTCTCGTACTCCATCTACCAGCCCATCATGTGTGTGCACAAACATGCCCACTATGAGGGCAGAAGCAAAGGTCTACCAACCTCTCACTGTCTCTTGTGCTTTTTCCAGCCCAGGCAGTAGCAGACCCATGATCCAGTGTGCAGAGGAGAAGCCTGGACCTGGGGGCCCAGCTCAACCAGCATCTTCATGAAATATTGTCTCCTCTGCGCAGTGGAAACCCTTCCAGCTGAACAGGGCTCGCGCTGGAGGAGAGAAGAGCCCACCCAGCATGGTGGGTACAGCATGGAACAAGGGTTCCGTCCCAACACAAGCCCATTGTTTCGGTCCAGAGTCCTTCCTACAGATGACAGAAGCACTTTTGATGCACGATGTGAAATATACTGTATTTTAGGATCAGAATGTATTTTATATCCTCACCTCAAGGTCTGAGTGGCTGAAAGGTGAGCCTGCAGGGTTTTGTAGCCACACATAGGGATTCAGGTACTACGGTGGGGGGGGCATAGTGGGGAGGGGAGAAAGGGCAGGACAGGCAGGGGCCATTCCCACTGCCCACGAAGCCAGAGGGCGGCTGGATTTGGGAATGTGCTTCCTGTGGGTTCCAGCATGAGGCTTGTTACCATGCTCCCCAGAAAGTGAGGAGCAGTTGACTGCCAAGGCCAGTACCCCTGAGCTGAGGCCCAGCCTTGGAAACTCCACCGGGATGGCCCATGGAGCCTGTCTGGGCCTTGGTGCTGACTGAGGAGCAACCACGGCTGTTCAGAAGTGGTGGCTTCTTCAGCCTGTCATGAAGCAGTGAAGTTCCCTCCGCGAACAGTTCTCAGAAAACCAGAAGCCACTGTGAAGTGGAAATGGGAGATGTGTTGTAGCAATAAACTCCACACTGGGTGGTATCTGCATACAAATGCCTACCCTACCATCATCCCTCCAGCCTGCTGTGGGGAAACCCAGGACGGCCTCCCTGGGACTGGTGAGGAGGGCAGGCAGAACCAGGGCACAGGACTTTGACCTGACTCTAGCCCAGCTGAGGAAGAGGTGACCATGCCAGACACAGTGTTCTTGGCCCCATATTTAACTTGTCTCCTGGTTTTCTACATACAGGAAGCAATGGTTGAAAGAAAACAAACTAAAAACCCCTCCATTGTGTGGAGCCACATTTTAAATGAAAATTTGTCTTTGACTATACTTAAAAGAAAAAAAAATCCTTGAATATATTTAGAAGTTGCTGTCTATTTTTAACTAACTCCATATGCTGCCAGTATCAACTTCATGACATTTGCCAAAATAAAATTTTATTTTTGCCTTTATAAGATTTTGTTGGAGAAAATGAAATGAATATTTTGCAAGAAAAAGTTAATTTAAATAAAAGTGTAATGGTTTGCAAAAAAGAAAAAGAAGTGATGTACAGATTAAAATATTAATGTCACCCGTGTCCTGTTTCTTGCTGGCTGTGTTTACCCCATGACCTGTATGCACTCTCCCCATGTCAGCTCTCTGTCTCCTGCTTACCGTGTCCACTGAAGACGCATTCCTCTTCCTGATAGTTGAGTAACTGTGGAGGCCCGAGGGCCACGGACCCCCATGTGGGACTGGTTTGAGCTGGCCAGCCCCAATCTAATCCAAGATAGCACACGGGGTACAATGGGCTCCCATCCAACCCACACACTGCCCATTCCAATTAGGCCTGTTAGTGATGGACCATTGCAAACTGGATTTGCATTTAATTCATCTTGACTTGTGATTCATGCTGAAGGCAGAAGGCTAGGGGCCAGTTTGGTTTAGGGATGTGTGTGGTTTCCAAGTTTCTGCATGGCCAAGGAGTGTGCTAGAGGTTTGGAGAAGCCTTCCAAGTATTTAAACTGGGAGAAGTGGATTCCGACGCATTCTGGATGGGCGGAGGGGAGAATGCTATGTTAACCACTGTTCGTTTTGAATTTAAAAATAAAAAAAAATACTCTTCTAGTTTTAAACATTAGCTGGAAATGTCACATAACAGATTAAAGTGAGGGAGGGGACGATTCTGCAACTAAATGCAGAATTGCCTGAAAAGACAAAAAGCCCACAGTCGATGCCCGCCGCACAGGGGAGCCATCTGTAGGTGGTTTTTCAGCAGGACTGCATATGTGGTTTCAAACTTTTGGTCTTGGTTTGTGTTTCACTGCTACAGCCCTGTGTTTGAGGGAGCGTGGCTGCTGTTCCTGTTGTTCTCTGTCAGGGAGGGAGGCATACACCGTTCTAGGAGAGTTGTGGCTTCAAGCTTAATGCGCAGGGTGAAAGAGCTTCAGCCAAGCTCAGTGCAGAGCACTCAAAAGAAAGGTCACAAGATGGCAGTGTCTTTGTAGGAGGCAATGTGGCCCCATGCTGGGCTCAGTCAGGAGAGTATTTTCTCCAGAAGCGTGAGGACCTGAGTTCAGTTGCTAGAAGAAAGCCAAGGGAAAAGCAGGCTTGGTGGCATGCATCTGTAATCCCAGCCCTAGAAGGTGGAGACAAGAGGATCCCTGGAGCTCACCGAATAACCAGCCTAGCTCCAGAGGGACGCTGTCTCAAGCAGTAAGTTAGGAGCTTGAGAGATGGTTTAGTGGCCACGAACACTTGCTCTTACAGAGGACCCGATTTGCTTCCCAGAACCCTATGTGGCTCACAAACCTCTGCCACTCCAATTCCAGAGTATCTGCCACCCTCTTCTGACCTCCATGGGCACTCAGCACACAAGCAGCGCATATATGTACACACAGGCAAAACACTCATCCACATAAGTAAACCTAAGCAATTGAGGAAGAAACTGGTCATTAGCCTCTGCCTTCCACACATGGAAGCACACCTACACACATGCACATGCAAACTACCGGTGCATAGTTAAAAACCAGATGGGGCCATTTGTAGACTGACTAGGCGCATGCACTCCGTGATTAAGAACTGAGTGGCCCAGCATTTCAGAATGTACATCGTACAGGCCCAGGACCTCAGCAGAGTGCTAAGTCGCGGGGGACGAGAATGTGTCCTTGTGTCTATTCGCTAACCTCCTTTCCTTTTGCCTTCATGTATTATGTGTGTGAGTGTAGGTGCGCATGTTCTGTGACCTGTGTGACAGGCAGAGGACAATTTCTAGTCGTACTCTTACTACGTGGGTCCCAGGGAATCAAACTCAGGCCATGAGACTTGGCAGCAAGAGCCTTTGCCCATTACCCATCTCAGCAGCCCCGCTCACCTCTTAATTCAGACTGTAACTTGGATCCCAGGTGAGACCCAGGCTGTCTTGTCTAATCAGGTCCAGAGCCAACAAGAGAATGTTAAGATCAACTGTGGAACAGGCCCTGGGAATGAGATTCCTAATCCCCTCTTGACCTTCCAGAACTGCCTGCATTTTTTACATATTCGAGACGCCATCTAAGTAACACTTTATATACAGTTTATGAGGTAGGTATGCCAGACTGAGGGAGGGGGCCTTGGTCACCTTCGCTCGGACCTGTTCTCCAGGGACCTGCAGGCTCCCCTGGTCAGTGTGTGTGAAGGAGGACGACAGTAATGGGTCCAGACGCTGGCCCAGCCAGCCCGGAGGCTGTTGTATGCTCCAGGAGTTCCCCAAGATAACAGCCCACTACTCTGTGCTAAGTCCTTTTGTGTTCTCACTAAGGGTGGGAACAAAACAGCAAATTATTTGTCTAATCCGCAAAATCACATTTCTGAGACATAGCGGGCCAGTGCTGGAAGCCCTCTGCTTCAGGTTTGCTCTCACGGTGGGGCGGGGGCTCTGTGAGGGACTCCTCAGGTTGTTCTGAAAAGAACAAAGAGACTCGGCTAGGGGAGACATGAAAAAATGGTAGCCCCTCCCAGCACGGTAAACACGCCGTCACTTTGCTGCCTGCACTCAAAAGGCAACCACTTTCATTGCTCCCCTAGCAAAAGAAACCTTTCTTCAGAGCGAGTGGCCGTGTACAAAGGCAGAGCACAAAACGCACGCACATCAGAGTCCCCGCAATTCTGTTTGAACAAGCATATTGATTGGGCCTGACCCTGTTACATTTTTTCCCTATTATTTGAAAAGGTGCATCTAAGTGTGGTGAATTGAATCAACGGGACTGAACTTTCCACGAGAACTTCTCGAGGTATTTCTTTAGTTCAAAGCTTTTGAAATTTAAAGGGCATTTTTAATATGAATCTGTTGAGTATTCTTTGCCGCAGCCCAACAAGGCATGTTAAATGCAGATGAAGCTGAAGGAGGAGGCTGCTAGTGTGGGTGCCGCCAGAGGCTGCCGCATATGGACCAACCCTGCCCTGTGGGAGAGCCAGGCTTTGCAGAGGGGCTAACCCCCAGGTTAGGAAACAGCATAGACCCTAAAGGGGACCCTTCTGAGTGCATGAGACCAGCGTAGCCACAGGTGAGCAGTTTCAGCTCTTGCATGGAGGAGGCCTGTTGTCCTGCTCAGCTGCCCACTCTCCCACATTCTTAAGGAAGCTGAGAAGGAACTAGGCAGGCAAAGTCGCTTAGATTAGGTCCCAGTTTGAGTCACCACACCTTGCCCGTATCTGCCAGCCCTAAGACAGACCTCATCAGCCTGTCACAGGTCCTCTCCCTCTGAACTCTGAGTTCTTAATCCTTCATGGATCAGGGTCTTGGGCGGTTTACTGTTTGTGTGAGTCCCGTGTGCCATTCCAGCCCTAGTCCTTGGAACCATCTAGAAGCCTCACGCTTCTCAAACATAGTTAAGAGACTCTTGGTCCACTTAGGCTCATGCCTTCTCTGTTAGATTAATGATAATAATAACAACTTATGTGTATTAATAATACAAATAATAAAAATAATGTATGTGTATGGTTGTTTCACATGTGTGTGTGTGTATGGACCACATGTGTGCAGTGCTGGAGGCACTTCTGGCAGGAGGAGGCCAGGAGAGGACACTGGCTCCTCCGGAGTAGGAGTTACAGGCAGTTGTGAGCTGTCTTGTGGGTGCCGGGAGTCAGACCCAGGTCCTCTGGCAGAGCAGCCAGTGCTCTTACACTGCGCCACCTCTCCAGCCCCCCTCATGGCTCCTTTTGGCCAAGTTCCTGGCTCCTTTGTTGGTCTGAGTTCCTGTTTGCCTCTGGAGGCTTTTGACTCTCCAAAACATTTTCTTCCTAGACCCAGCGTTTAGGCTCAGAGGCAGAATCACCCCAAAGTAGTAGACTGAGCCAGTCCTCACTACACCCAAAGAATGTGGGGTGTGAACATCTCTGCAAAGTTCCCAGGGCAAAATTACTGCTTTAAAGACAGTGGCCAGGGGGAGTCGCTGTAAGGTCGGAATCACCGCAAAAATTGTCTCTCTGCAGGTCTCTGCCCACAAACGCAGGCACCACACCACTTCCGTCCAGTGCCCGCCCCCAGTGCCTTGTCCTGCTAGCCTCTGACGCTGAAGTTCAGCCACACTTGTTTACTTGGTTGTCACTTTCAGGCCTCCTGCCGTGACCACAGTAGCCAATGAGAACATTAGCAAGTCTTGTGTCTCCATTGGTCTGTTCCAGCGAGGGGCGGGGTGTCTTGCCAGCGTCACCCCTTGTCCTTCCTGGGAGTCCCTGAGTATCCCTTGCTGGGTGCACTGCAGTCCTCTCCAGCTTGAGTTCCCCAACTGGCAACTTCTGCTGGCTGGGAAAGTGCCCCAAGATGGCCTCTCATTCCTGCGCTTCAGGAAAGCGGTCCCTTCCTGGGCTGGTGATCATCTCTCCCAGCTGCAAGCCCCAGACCTACCAGAGTATCTTTTTCCTTATAGATCGTTATCCTCCTCCCAGCCAAGCTCATGGTGCACACATATGGCAGAAGATTTGCTGCTCTGACCCAAAGCAAGGCTGGGAGGTTGCAGAGGACTTTCCCATCACTGCCCAGCTCCTTTCTCTTTGAGCTTGGCAACTGCCTCAGTATCTCTCCCTCCTCAGAGATTGCACCCCCTTTCAGGTAGCCACTGCTGTGTATGGTCAAGCATCCCAAGCTTAGTGGTTTAACACCATAATTAATTATCCCTCATAATTAAGCAATTGTCCAGGCTCATCAGCTGGGCAGATTTTCAGCTCTAAGTAGAAGCAGTCAGTGGACTGTCTGAGGTGGCTTTTTCACTTTGGTGGCATTATAATGGGGCTGTCTGGATAAACTTGGGTGGCCGAGTATCCGCCTCTACCCGAGACTCCTCACATGACTGCTTAGACTTTCTTACAACTTGGAGGAAAGGTGTTCTCCTCACCGGAGCTGTTTTTCCTAGGAAGTCATACTGCCAGATCTTTAGATATCAGGCCCGAGCCAGGCATGGTAGCTTGTACCCGTAATCCCAGCACTTGAGAGGCTGAGGTAGGAGGATTGTGAGCTTGAGGACACACTGAGCTATGTAGTGCCGCTCTCTCGGGGCGTGGGAGGTGGTGTGGAAACACGTGTTCCCTGCACGGTGTACTGCAGGTTCTTGTGCTTACCAGCAGGTGGTGCTGTTTGGAGAGCTATTGGAAGCCGCCTGTCTCACTGGCCAGCCTGTGAGGGTCTGGAAGACTGAATTGGGCTTGGTACCCAGCTGATCACAGATGTTTGTTGACCTCTCTCTCCTACAGCAAGAGGGAAAGAAGCAGGCAGGTGTCAGCGTCACCTCTGCCCTGCTCCACTTCTCCACTTCTCTCTATTCCAGGAGGACTGGTCCAGGGACACCTTTCAGAGACTGAGCAGGGTCAGGGTGAGCCTCTGGAGAGCTGGGAAGTGAGGCTATAAAGGACTTCACTTACAGAGCTTTCATTTGGGAGGAGGGCATGTCAGAGGGGGCAAAGATGATGACCCATCATGGTTAGCACCTCTTCCCAGCCCAGAAACTTGTCTACCTCTGATGCTCCGAGGTCGTACTTCATCCCACTAGCGTCCAGTTAGACTCAGGTTAAAGGTGATTCTAGCCAAACCTGACTACTGACCCATGTTAGATTCTTGGACTCATGTAGTGGAAGGAAGAAGCAGTCTGCCTCCCATAAGTAGTTTTCCAGCCTCCACACACGTACTCACACACCCTTTTTACAAGATTTATTTTATATGTATATGTACGAACCTATATGTATATATATGAACAATGTGCATGCCTGGTGTCTGCAGAGGCCAGATGAGGGCATCAGATTCTTGGAAACTGAATCTAGGTTTAGTTAAGCAAGTGTTCTTAGCCACCGAATCATCTCTTCAGTCCCTAAATACAATATTTAGTGAAAAAAATTACAGACAGGTGTTTCTTTGATTCTAATCAACAAGACTTGGTCCAGCACAGTCTGGTGGGCTGCAGGTCTGTTGTTTTTAACAAAACCCCAATCGTTTGATTTTACCCATAAAGACTCAGGAGCCCAATGCTGGGGTGAAAACCTGCTAGCTCAGAGAGGCAGAGAGAGCACTCAGAAGCCTGTTTCTCCCCCTAGGCCATCTCCACCCAGCCTCCCCAAACTGAATGTCCCTCCCCTCTCCTCACTGTGTCTTTCTCTCCATCCTCCTGACTCCCTCCCCCCTCTTACTCTCTATGTTTTTTTTTTTTTACTTAATAATTCTATGCTCACTTCCTGTCAACTGGTTGCTTGCTCCACCTCCTGACCTATGGTTGACTTTATTTAATCCTGTTACAGTATTCAAGCAGAAAGCTCTTGGATCGAAGGTGTGTGCTGGGGCTGAACCACACCACAACTAGAATCAGGTTTTTCCAGTAAATTTACAATCTCAAGGTTAACAGTGTGATCAAATACCCTGCAACACAGGCTTCCCTGGCAGTCCTGGGACCAGGTAGCCTTGGGGTGCCTGGTTGCTGAGCTACATCAAGCAGAGGTGATGTCTCCAACCCCACCACCTCACCTGCTGCCCACACATGGGCCGTGGTTGGTCAACTCCACCACGTGGTTGGTAAGGCGGAAGGACTGGAGAGAAGAGGGTTCTGTGGGAGCCAGTCTACCCAGAACCCAGTTCTGCTTTGCCAGTCAAGTCTCTTGGAGTCTGTTACTCCTCATCTGCTTAGAAAGTAAGGGGATTGCTACATTGAAAATGGTTTTGGCACTGCCAGGCAGTGGTGGCACACACCTTTAATCCCAGTACTCGGGAGGCAAAGCCAGGTGCTCTGTGAGTTTGAGGCCAGGTTGGTCTACAAAGTGAGTTCCAGGACAACCATAGTTATTACACAGAGAAAAACCCTGTCTCGAAATCAAAATCAAAAACAAACAAACAAACAAAAACATAGTTCTTGGTCAGTTTGAAACAGTGTCTTTTTAAAAAATGTATTTAATTTTATTTCTCTGAATTGGTGTTTTACCTGCATATACGTCTGTGTGGGGGTATTGAATTCCCTGGAACTGGAGTTATACACAGTTGTGAGCTGCCAAGTATGTTCTGGGAATTGAATCCTGTCCTCTGCAAGAGTAGTGAGCACTCTTTTTTTTTAAATATTTATTTATTTATTTATTTTATTATGTATACAATATTCTGTCTGTGTGTATGTCTGCACGCCAGAAGCGGGCACCAGACCTCATTACAGATGGTTTGTGAGCCACCATGTGGTTGCCGGGAATTGAACTCAGGACCTTTGGAAGAGCAGGCGATGCTCTTAACCACTGAGCCTTCTCTCCAGCCCAGTAGTGAGCACTCTTAATCACTGAGTCATCTCTCCAGCCCTGAGATAGTGTCTTAATATGTAGCCTTGTCTAGCCTGGAGCTTGCTATGTAGACCAGGCTGGCCTCTGCCTTCAGAGTGCTGGAACTAAAGGTGTACACCACTATACCCAGCTAACAATGGCTTTTTGGGTAGTGGGGGATTTTTTTTTTTTTTTTGAGACAGGGTTTTCTGTGTAACAGCCCTGGCTGTCCTGGAACTCTCTTTGTAGATCAGGCTTTCTTTGAATTCACAAGATCTGCCTGCCTCTGTCTTCCAAGTGCTAGGATTAAAATAACAGTGAAGCTATTTTGTTCTGTCTTCCCCGCCTGCCTGAGTTTCGCCCTATCAACTAGGCCAAGGCAATTTCTTTAATAACCAATAAAAGCAACACAAATACCGAAGGACCTCTTACAGCAAGAACACCAGCTGATGGCTCAGCTGGTACAGGCCCTTGCCACACCAGCCTGGAGACCTGAGCTCAATCTCTAGATTCCATAAAGGTGGGAAGAGAGGACCAATTCTGATGGACTCTGTCCTCCACATGTGCACCGTGGCACACACGTATGGACACACATACAAACACTAATGATAGAACTTAAAATATTTAAGCTGTATGAGACTTGGGACGTTGACTTATTTCCTTATTATCCTAGTGTACGTAACAATCACACACACATACACAAAATTATTGTTCCGTGAACGAATGATGCCGTCCCATTGCCAGGGACACTTGCCAGGAAGACTTTACTTGGCTCTGGTGTATGTCTTAGCCCCCAGGAAGCATCCCTAATTCCCTGAGCAAGTATGGAATCCAGTAAATTACCACTCCCTCCCCAAGCTTCCGTTTCCTCCTTTGAAAAATGGACCTAGTAATGTCTGCCCCAGCTGGGTCATCATTCATTACATCATCAGCACTGTCACCCTCGCCACTGATCCTTTTTGTGAGCAGCAGCCTTGCGGTGGTTCACCCATATTTAAACCCTGCCCTTCTTAAGGGCTGGCCAAGGAGCGCAGGTTTGGGGGGGTCCTCCGCTACCCCTCTGCCCTGGCCTTCTGCTCTCACCCTCTGCCATCTCAGGCACTCACCTGCAGCAGCCCAAGGCTTTTGAAGCTAGGATTCAAGGAACCTGGCCGCAATGGAGCTGCCTTCCAGAGCCCTCCAGGTGCGGAGGACAGGCGGGTCCTTGGAGGACCGCTCCTGCAGCCCTGCGGCTGTCCACCCGACATCACATCAACCTGTGCAGTCCCTTTGATGTCAGTCCCCAAACTGGAGCCTGGCGCCCTGCTCTGAGGACCTAGGCTTTGAAGTTGGCCTATAAACTGAGCTTTCAGGAAGAAAGTTGTCTGTTGTGCCTCAGAGCAACCAGCCGGGCCCTGTAAAGGCACGGGGAGTACCGTGAGCCCCTGATAAATAATTCTTTCTGGGCCCAAGAAAAGAGTCGTTGCATTTAAAGAGAAGGAAAATTCCCTTGACCTTTTCATTGAAGTCAGGGGTGGGGGTGTTGGAGAGGGTTCTGGTGTCTTCTCATGAAAGCCACCTGGGGCAGGCTGGTGGTTCCTGAGGCCTCAGTAACCGCACTGCGAACAAGCGCCAGGTACTCAGCCCCTCCCTGCCCCTCCTCTCCCTGCTCTGCCTTGGCGTGACTGTGAAAGGCTGAGTCTCTTAGAGGAAGAGAGGCCTCAGCCCCGCAAGGCAAACCCTGCTGGGAATGGTGGGGTTTGCGATCCCACTTTGCCCAACCTTTCTCTTCCAGAATCTGACTGTCTAGGGCTGAGGTGGTCAAGAGGGTGCCATGGATAGTCCGCCCGAAGGAGGCCCAGGCCCAGACACTGGGCTGCATTTGCTTCTGTGCACCTTCGTATGTTATATAGACAAAGCATAGTGCACACATAGAAGGTACACTGAATAGCACACTCATGTCATAACCAGACATGACACCAGTTGTCCCTAGCTGGACTGCCCTGGCAGTCGCTCTGCCTGCTTCTGTGCTAGCCAGACACCAGAGTTTCTTTACTGTTTAACCTGACCTAGTGAAGTACTGACAAAGACCATATCTTTGTTGGTGTGTGTGTGTTTGTTATTTGAGATAGTGTCTCACTGTGTCGCTCTGACTGGCCTGGAACTCACAGAGATCTTCCCGATGCTGCCTCCCAAGTGCTGGAATTAAAGGCATGTGCCAACCATGTCTAGCTTAAAGATCACACATAAAATAGCTTCACTTGTTCGGTGAAGTTATTTTTCCCAATGCTATGACAAATACTTGCTATAAACAACCTACTCTGGGAAGGGTTTGTCTTGGTGGGTGACTTAAGAAGGGACACTGTCTATCACGACAGGAAAGGCTTGGCAGCAGAGCCGTGGGGTAGCACCCGCGACACAGTCACTCACTGTCTAGTTCAGTCCACCCTCAAGTCTGTTCCTGAACGTTCGGATCATACATGCACCATCTTGCCTGGCTCAGAAATTTTTATCACTTCGTCAATCCTGAAAGGATTTGAGGCCCATCAAAAGTTCTCAAGTCGGACTGGAGCATAAGGCTGGGAAGTTCTGGGCTGAATTCTCAGTTGTGGGAAGGGGAAATATCCATCTGATCTCAGTACTCTGGAGACAAGGCAGGAGGATTACCTGGAGTTAAAAGCCAGCCTAGGTTATCTAGTGAAATTAAGGCCACTATGTATCATGAGAGATATATAATGAGACATTTTAAAATATGGATATATTTGTACATTTATAGATATGCATACATAAAATTATGTAGAATATATAATATATGTAACTTTTTAACTTTAATTTGAAGAATTGTTTCTTTCTTGATAAAAAGGAGAAAAAAATTGCAGGAATAAAGGAAATTTCAACAGAAATGACTTACATTATTATGCAACATGGGTTTTTTTTTTTTTTTTTTACCAAAAAATTGTTCTTAGGTGTATATGTGTTTGCCTGCTTGTCTGTATGTATACCACGTGTGTTTAGGCGGCCACAGACACTGGAGGAGAGCAGAAAAAGAGGAAGGCTGGCTAGCAGCTCACTTTCTTTTTCTTTTTTCTCTTTTTATTCACTCCAGGACCGCAGCTTGTGAGAACTCATACCTGGGATAAGTGGTTACCCTCAGTTTAAGTTCTCGGGAAGAGCCTGCCCTCCTAGAAGCGCCCCAGGAGTGTCTCCTAGCAGTCCCAAAGCTGCTTGACACTGGAGACTAACCATAGAATGTATTTGTTTCTTTCCCACTGAAATTCATGCTTATGACGGTCATGTTGCATGTAATTCCCTCACTTTTTTTAAAAAAGATTTATTTATTTATTATGTATACAACATTCTGCCTCCATGTATGCCCACATGCCAGAAGAGGGCGCCAGATCTCATTACAGATGGTTGTGAGCCACCATGTGGTTGCCCAGATCTCATTACAGATGGTTGTGAGCCACCATGTGGTTGCTGGGAATTGAACTCAGGACCACTGGAAGAGCAGCCAGTGCTCTTAACCACTGAACCATCTCTCCAGCCCCTAATTGCTTCACTTCTGCTGTGATATCATCCGGACTGTATGAACACCTATCCCTTTTCTTCTGCACTGCTGAAGGACACCTGGGTGCTTTGTGCTAAGAGCTGTTGCAGAGACTATTGTAAACACCTTGGTCATAAGTATATCTTCAGCTTAGAAGGTACCAAATTGAAGCAGGGCCTCGTGGCACATGCCTGTAATTCCAGCACCCAGGAGGCTGAGGCGGGAGGATTGTAATTCTAAATCCATCTGGAATTACAGAGGTCTCTAAGAAAACCAAGCAAGCAAAATCCCCAGGTGTTGTCCACACTAGTAATGCTACTTTGTGTCTGCTATTGTATCTTGTTACTACCCAGCTTCACTGTGGTGGGCAGTCTCTGAGACCATCCCCCACTCTTTATACTTGGCATACACACTCTGCAGTCTCTTCTCCTTCAATATGGACCGGAGCTAGTAATTCACCCATAGTGAAGGCTTGACAAGTCTGCTCCTGAGTGTTGGGATCGAAAACACGTGCCCCTTAGCTGGGCAGTGGTGGCGCACACTTTTAATCCCAGAACTTGGGAGGCAGAGGTAGGCAGATCTCTGTGAGTTTGAGGCCAGCCTGGTCTACAAGAGCTAGTTCCAGGACAGGCTCCAAAGCCACAGAGAAACCCTGTCTTGAAAAACCAAAACCAAACCAAACCAAACCAAAACAAAACAAAAACACGTGCCCCCCTGTTGTAATAGGGGAGTGGGCTGCTTTTCATACCTCCCGGCCACCGGGCTAGCTTTACCCGAAATAATTGCACAGAAATTGTATTCATTTAAACACTGCCTGGCCCATTATTTCTAGTCTCATATTGGCTAACTCTCACACCTTAATTAACCCATTTCTATTAATGTGTATTGCCATGTGACTGTGGCTTACCGGCATGAGTTTAACCAGCGTCCTTCTCAGAGAGGAGAACCATGGCGTCTGCCACACTGCCTTCTTCCTCCCAGCATTTTGTTCTGTCTACTCTGCCTACCTAAGGGCTGGCCTATTAAAAGGCCAAGGCAGCTTCTTTATTTAACCAATGAAAGTAACACATAGACAGAAGATCCTCCTATACCCCCCAACACCCGGCTTCCGTGGGATTTTCTTTGTCTTTATCCTAATTGGGATTTGTAGTGATTCTCAATCTGTGGGTACATGTCTTCACTTCATTTGAGAAGATTCTACCTACTTTCTCTTTTAAATATTTTTTAAATTACAGAGGTATATGCACATGAGTACAAGAGCCTGAGGAGACCAAAGAGGGCATCAGATGCCCTGGAGCTGGAGTTATAGGAAGTTGTGAGCCACCTGATGTGGGTGCTGAGGACTGAACCCATGTCCTGTGCAAGACCAGCAAGAGCTCTTAACTGCCGGAGCATCTCCGTAGCCTGGTATTGAAGGCTTTTGTCACATTCTCCTGGAATCTTGTGGCAGTGTCTCTCTAACACATGTGGCATCCCACAGAGCTTCGTGACACTGATTCATACTGACTCAAGGACATAGCGCTGATATGGGACTTCCCTGGTCACAGCAGTATATGTTCAAGCTGATTGGCTGCACAGTCCCAGGTTTTAGTGCCACATTCAGAATGGTAGAAGTATCGTACCGACACACGCAATGACAAATACGCATTCATAACATGCAGGGCTCCTGAGACAGGTTCTCACCTTCCCTAAGCCTATGGCTGGCTTCTCAGGCTGCACAGGACTGATGCCCAGGACCAGGTCACTCTGTTGGGAGTCTCTTGGGTATGGGATGGTGTTCATCAGTAGCCTCTGCCTTTTTGCCCACTATATTCCAACAGCACCTCTCAACTGTGACCAACCACAAATGTCCCCAGACATTGCCAAATATACCCAGGGGAAGGAGCCAAAGCCACTCCTGGCTGAGAAGCAGCGGTCCAAGGACAACATTCCAGACAAGAAAGCCTCACAGTGTTAGCGATACTAAGAAAGAGTCTGTGTAATAAAAGAGAGCCGGTCGCCCAGTGTAACGGGAGCTGGGGGTTGTGAGCTGTCTGTCTTTGGTTTGGGCTGTGTGGAAGCGCATGGCTAGGTTCCATGTGTTCCACCTCAGTTATGTGGACTCAATTTTCAGGCCAATCTTCTATTTCTAACATTGCAATTCTTTTGGAAATGGCTTCATGTAGTTTGAAGATTGGCAGGCAAAATGACACAGTGTGGAATTCAGCCTTGGAGGTAACGCCCTGGTGATGGTGGTAGCCTGCTCTGAGTGGGAGTCAGGATCTCTGAAGCAGCTCGTCCAGTAGTGGGCAGCCCTCGTGGGTGCCAAGGAGAGTAGGGAAGGCCTTGTTTGGTAATGGGGGGCATGGTTTGTGGGAAGCACACAGCAGGTATTCCTTGGTTTTTTCCTGGGCCAGAAGTAATTGAGGGGTGCTTTGTTAGAATAGGACAGGGTCTGACATTCAGAAACCAAGCCAGGCAAGCTCATGCCGTAGTGATGTGGTGATCGAGCCAATGTGCACTTCCAGTCTGGAGACAGAAGTGACGTCATCACCTCCCTCTTCTTCTGGCCACCACCCAAAGCAGCAAGGAGAAATGGAGGTGCAGACACCGGCTTCCATGGAACTCAGAGGCATTGAAGCAAACTTGAAACCGGACGGAAGGACTGGGAAGGGGCGGGTAATATCCAAGGAGCACAGAAGGATGTTTGCCTGCACAAGCTCTGAGCCAGATGGCCAGTGTCTGCCTAAGGTGGGGCTGTTGGTCAGGTGACAGCAGAGCACACAGGTATACAGCATCTGCTTCTCTGGATTGTTGGTACACATTTTATTTGTAAATGTGTGTGTGTGCGCACGTGCGTGCACACGCATGTAAGGGCCAAAAGAGGATGTTGGATCCCCTAGGGCTGTAGGTACGGGGGTGGGGGTGGGGGATAAGCTGCTTGGTATGGGTACTGGAAAACAACTTAGGTGTTCTACAATAGTGTCTGATTCTCAGGAAAGATTTGTAGTTGATCAACATAAAAGAGGAAGAAGAGGAGGAGGGGGAGGGGGAGGGGGAAAGGACAGCAGCAGCTAAGCTTGTCTGAGGAAACCACCCAGCAGAGGCAGGGACGCACTCTCTGGAAACTAGGACAACACAGGGAGGAACGAGAGTGAGATGGAAGAACTAAGGGGATTTCTAATTTTATTTAGTTGATTTTTGATTTGTTTTTTGAGTCAGGGTTTCTTTGTGTGACAGTCCTGGCTGTCCTGACCCAGGCTGGCCTTGAACTCACTGAGATTTGCCTGTCTCTGCCTCCCAAGTGCTGGGATTAAAGGTGTGTGTCACCACTGCCCGGC